>NW_025745221.1:132947-250000 GCF_021184085.1 Oncorhynchus gorbuscha | reverse complement strand
TACAATGGGTAACGCCGAACACAGGCGCAATACACTCCACCCAAGTACACACTGGTATCTCACCGGACAGCGGAAAACCCACAATAATAAAGAACACCTCTTTACATAACAGTAACAAGCCCTCACAAACACAGGCGGGCTAACCGAACTTAAATAACCCCAACCCAAAAACCCCAACAAGGAACAGGTGAAACTAATTAGACAAAACCAAACGAAAAGGGGAAAAAGGGATCGGTGGCAGCTAGTAGATCGGCAACGACGACCGCTGAGCGCCACCCGAACGGGAAGGTGATCCACCTTCGGTGATATTCGTATGTAGGCGATGGAACTCCCTCAGCATAGATGGATCCAATATGTCCCCCACTGGGACCCAGCACCTCTCCTCCAGCCCGTACCGCTCCCAGTCAACAAGGTATTGCAGGCCCCTCACACGGCGTCACGAGTCCAGAATGGCCCGTAATCGTGTACGCCGGGGACCCCCCGAAGTCCAGAGGGGGCGGAGGTACCTCCGGAACCTCACCTTCCAGCAGGGGACCAGCTACCACCGGCCTGAGGAGAGACACATGAAACGAGGGGTTAATATGATAATACGAAGGAAGTAGTAATCGATAATACACCTAGTTTATTCTCCTCATGACTTTGAATGGCCCCACACACCGCGGGCCCAGCGTCCGGCAGGGCAGGCAAAGGGGCAGGTTTCGGGTCGAGAGCCAGACCCTCACTGCGGTGACGGTCAGCGCTCCTCTTCTGCTGTCCACTCGCCTGACGTAGTGATTCCTGGACGGCCCTCCAGGTCTCCTTAGGGCGCTGCACCCACTCCTCCACCGCAGGAGCCTCGGTCTGGCTCTGATGCCATGGTGCCAGGACCGGCTGGTACCCCAACACGCACTGAAATGGTGACATGTTGGTAGAAGAGTGGCGTAGTGAGTTCTGGGCCATTTCAGCCCAGGGGACGTATCTCGCCCACTCCCCCGGCCGTTCCTGGCAATACGACTGCAGAAACCTACCCACCTCCTGGTTCACTCTCTCCACCTGCCCATTACTCTCCGGGTGATACCCCGAGGTCAGGCTGACCGAGACCCCCAGATGTTCCATAAACGCCTTCCACACTCGGGATGTGAACTGGGGACCCCGATCAGAAACGATGTCCTCGGGCACCCCGTAGTGCCAGGAGACGTGGGTGAACAGAGCCTCCGCAGTCTGTAGGGCCGTAGGGAGACCGGGAAATGGGATAAGACGGCAGGACTTAGAGAACCGATCCACAATGGCCAGGATCGTCGTGTTTCCCTGAGACGGGGGAAGATCAGTGAGAAAGTCCACCGATAGATGGGACCACAGACATTGTGGAACGGGGAGGGGTTGTAACTTCGTGGCAAGAGCCTTGCTTTGGGTGCACACCGAACAGGAGGAGACATAGAATCCCACATCCTTGACTAAGGTGGACCACCAGTACTTTCCCAGACCCCGCACTGTCCTCGAAATCCCTGGGTGACCCGACGAGGGTAGACTATGAGCCCACCAAAGAATGATGGGAGTAGGATCGATGGACCGCTCCTCGGTGTTGTAGAGACGGGACAGCGTGTCGGCCTTAGTGTTTAAGGAACCTGGTCTCTACGAGATCATGAATCTAAATCTGGTGAAATACATGGCCCACCTTGCCTGACGAGGATTCAGTCTCCTAGCTGCTCGGATATACTCCAGTTTATGGTGGTCAGTCCAGATGAGGAAAGGGTGCTTAGCCCCCTCGAGCCAGTGTCTCCACACGTTCAGGGCCTTAACCACAGCCAACAACTCCCTGTCCCCCACATCATAGTTTTGCTCCGCCGGCCCGGAGCTTCTTCGAAAAAGCACAGGGGCGGAGCTTCGGTGGTGTACCCGAGTGTTGTGAGAGCACGGCTCCAACCCAAGCCTCGGATGCGTCCACCTCCACTATGAACGCCAAAGAGGGGTCCGGATGCACCAACACTGGCGCGTCGGTGAACAGAGCCTTCAAACGACGGAAAGCTCCGTCCGCCTCTGCCGACCACTGCAAACACACAATCCCCCCCCTTCAGCAGTGAGGTAATGGGATCCGCCACCTGACCAAAACCATGGATAAACCTCTGGTAGTAATTGGCAAACCTTAAGGACCGCTGCACCTTCTTTACCGTGGTCGTAGTCGGCCAATTACGCACGGCCTCACATTTCTCCACCTTCACGTACAGGTCATGCTCCAGCAGTCGCCCAAGAACCTTGCGCACCAGAGACACATGCGTGTGTGGTGGAGTAGATCAAGATATCGTCAATATACACCACCACACCCAGTCCGTGCAGGTCCCTGAGAATCTCGTCAACGAAGGATTGAAAGATGGCTGGAGCATTGTTTAACCGGTACGGCATGACAAGGTACTCATAATGGCCAGATGTGGTACTAAACGCGGTTTTCCACTCATCTCCCTCCCAAATACGCACCAGATTATACGCGCTCCAGAGGTCCAGTTTAGTGAAGAACCGCACCTTGTGAAATGATTCCACCACCGTAGCGATGAGAGGTAGTGGGTAACTAAAACCCACCATGATGGAATTGAGACCTCGATAATCAATGCACGGATGCAAACCACCCTCCTTTATCTTCACAAAAAAGAAACTTGAGGAGACGGGTGACATGGAGGGCCGAATGTACCACTGTCCCAGAGCTTCCGTTGACATATGTCTCCATATGTCACTCCTGGGCAGTGCAGCGTTTACCTGGAGGTTTATCACACAATCCCCCTGTTGATGGGGTGGTAATTGGGTCGCCTTCTTTTTACTGAAGGCGATAGCCAAATTGGCATACTCAGCGGGAATGCACACGGTGGAAACCTGGTCTGGACTCTCCACCGTCCTTGCACCGATGGAAACTCCTACACACCTGCCTGAACACTCATCAGACCACCCCTGGAGAGCTCCCCGTCTCCACGGAATCCTAAGACTGTGAATAGCCAGCCAGGGCATCTCTAGCACCCAGGAAACGCAGGTGAATCGATAAGGAACAGACTAATCCGCTCCTTATGATCCCCCCGCGTAATCATCTCCAGAGGAACCGTGGCCTCCCTGACCAGCCTTGACCCTAACGGTCAACTATCTAAGGAGTGCACGGGGAAGGGGGGGATGTCTACCTGTACTAACGGAATCGTCTACCTCTGGGCGAGTCCGTGATTTATAAAGTTCCCAGCTGCGCCTGAATCGACAAGCGCCTTATGCTGGAGAGAAGGAGAAAACTTAAGGAAACAAATTAATAAAAACATGTGACCAACAGGAAGCTCTGGGTGAGTGTGGTGCTGACTCACCTGGGGTGACCCGAGGAGTGTTCTGCCTGCCCTCTCGACTCCCAGATGGACTTCTTCAGCAACGACCGGAAGTGTGCCCTCTCCGGCCACAGCTGGTACAGTAGGAGCTTCCTCCTCCGGTCTCCCTAGATGCAGCCCCCCCTGGCTCCATTGGTATGGGAGCGGGAGGGCCAGGAGTTGGGACAGGACCCTTTCAGAACGTCCGCGAGCAGCCAGATCGACATGTCTATGAGCTCGTCCAGGCTGAGCGTAGTGTCCCGACAATCCAGCTCCCTGCGGACGTCCTCTCTCAGGCTACACCTGTAAGGGTCTACAGGGCCCTGTCGTTCCACCCTGCTCCAGCGGCCAAGGTCCGGAACTCCAGCGCGAAGTCCTGCGCGCTCCTCGTCCCATGCCTAAAATGGAACACTCTCACCCGCCGCTAGGCCCTCCGGAGGGTGATCGAACACGGCCCGAAAACGGCGGGTGAACTCCGGGTAGTGGCCCCTCGCCGAGTCGAAGGGCTCTACCCGTCAAGCAAGAGACGAGGACACTCACGCTCTCCTCGTCCGGCCGAACCGTGACCAGGTAAAGCTCTAGTTGGAGCAGGAATTTGTGGCACCCCGCCGCCACTCCCTCGTACTCCCTCGGAGGCGCAATACACAGAGCACTGGTACTGGATCCCGCTGGAGGAGATGGTAGCGTTGCCGGTGGGAGGGTTGAAGGGGAATTAGGGAGACCACTCCTTTCCCAGTGGTCCATCCTCTCCATCATCTGATCCATCGCTGATCCGATGGAGGATGGACGTGTGATGAACGAAAAGGGGAAAAAGGGATCGGTGGCAGCTAGTAGACCGGCGACGATGACCGCAGAGCGCCACCTGAACTGGAAGGGGAGCCACTTTCAGTGATATTCGTGACAGGACAATGCAATGGAGCATGCTCTTGGAGTGTGGGCAGACCCAAACCAGACAGTGATTTGTTTTGGAAACCCTGATGGGGGTCTGGGGGCATGCATCCCCAGAAAAATAATGAGATTTGAACAATGTAACTGTCTTACCTTATCGTAAATCAAATAATCTATGAATTACTACATTGTTTGTTTTTATCCTATAAATCACAGCCGCACCAAAGGATGCTAAAACAAATGTTCCCTTATGGCGTATATTTCATTGCAAGGTTGTGGTTCTCCTGATCATGTTTTATACCTAAATAGTGATGTGTTGGCTAAGGTTTCAGAAAGTATCTCAATTACTAAGAAAACCCTTGAAGTCATAGTTCTTCTAACAGAGATGTAGAAAATGTCATTTGATTTGTCATTCTGATTTTACAACAAACTTCGATCACTCAGTTTCTCTTTTATCAAGCAATTTCATTCTACCGATTTAATATGGACCTGCTCCAATAGAGAAGCCGGTGTGGATATTCAGTGTGGATTCCAGGTTGTTCTTGAGAGGTGGGATAAGTCTTGAGAGGTGGGATAAACATACAGTAGATAGGAGTCCACATAGAAGTGTTCAACCTAAAGACCTACCAGAGACCAAACACAGGCAACTTAATAATTTTTTTCATTTAATTTTTTTCTTAGGAAAGAATCATGTCACCAAGAACAACATTAGTGCTCTTAGAAAAATGAAATTTAAGTCGCATCAGTTTCATATCCTTCCCAATACAGCTTTTAACATAATCAATCCCAGTTGAGCAACAACTAAGCTCAACAAAAAAAAGAAACGTCCCATTTTCAGGATCGTCATTCAAAGAAAGATAATTTGTAAAAATACAAACAACTTCACATAGCGTAATTGTAAAGGGTTTAAACACGGTTTCCCGTGCTTGTTCAATGAACTCTAAACAATTAATGAACATGCACCTGTGGAAAGGGTCGTTAAGACACTAACAGTTTACAGATGGTAGGCAACTAAGGTCACAGTTATGAAAACTTAGGACACCAAAGAGGCCTTTCTACTGACTCTGAAAAACACCAAAAGAAAGATGCCCAGGGTCCCTGCTCATCTGTGTGACCGTGCCTTAGGCATGCTGCAACGAGGCATGAGAACTGCAGATGTGGCCAGGGACATAAATTGGAATGTCCGTACTGTGAGATGCCTAAGACAGCGCTACAGGGAGACAGAGCGGACAGCTGATCGTCCTCGCAGTGGCAGACCATGTGTAACAACACCTGCACAGGGTCGGTATATCCGAACATCACACCTGCGTGACAGGTACAGGATGGCAACAACAACTGCCCGAGATACACCAGGAAACCACAATCCCTCCATCAGTGCTCAGACTGTCCGCAATAAGCTGAGAGAGGTTGGACTGAGGGCTTGTAGGCCTGTTGTCAGGTCCTCAGCAGACATCACTGGCAACAACGTCGCCTATGGACACAAACCCACAGTTGCTGGACCAGACAGGACTGGCAAAAAGTGTTCTTCACTGGCGAGTTGCGGTTTTATCTCACCAGGGATGATGGTCGGATTCACGTTTATCGTCGAAGGAATGAGCATTACACCGAGGCCTGTACTCGGGAGCGGGATTGATTTGGAGGTGGAGGGTCCATCATGGTCTGGGGCGGTGTGTCACAGCATCATCGGACTGAGCTTGTTGTCAATCTTAACGCTGTGCGTTAAAGGGAAGACATCCTCCTCCCTCATGTGGTATCCTTCCTGCAGGCTCATCCTGACATGACCCTCTAGCATGACAATGCCACCAGCCATACTGCTCATTCTGTGCGTAATTTCCTGCAAGACAGGAATGTCAGTGTTCTGCAATGGCCAGCGAAGAACTGGGATCTAAATCCCATTGAGCACGTCTGGGACCTGTTGGATTAGAGTGAGGGCTAGGGCCATTCCCCCCAGAAATGTCCGGGAACCTGCAGGCGTCTTGGTGGAAGAGGGAGGTAACACCTCCCAGCAAGAACTGGCAAATCTTTAATGCAACTGGTGGCCACACCAGATACTGACTGTTACTTTTGATTTTGACCCCCCCCCCCCCTTTGATCAGGGACACATTATTCAATTCTGTTAGTCACATGTCTGTGGAACTTGTTCAGTTTATGTCTGTTGTTTAATCTTGTTATGCTCATACAAATATTTACATGTTATGTTGCTGAAAATAAACGCAGTTGACAGTGAGGACATTTCTTTTTTTGCAGATTTTTTTTATATAGACACACACACAGTCAAAAATTTCACATCTACTCATTCAAGGGTTTTTCTTTGTTACTATTTTCTACATTGTAGAATAATAGTGAAGACATAAACTATGAAATAACACCTATGAAATCATGTAGTAACCAAAAGTGTTATGCAATTCAAAATATATTTTATATTTGAGATACTTCAAAGAGCCACCCTTTGCCTTAATGACAGCTCTGCACACTCTTGGCATTTTCTCAACCAGCTTCACCTAGAATGTTTTTCCAAAAGTCTTGGATTACCCACATATATACTGAGCACTTGTTGGCTGCTCTTCCTTCACTCTGCGGTCTGACTCATTACAAATTATCTCAATTTGGTTGAGGTCGGGGGATTTTGGAGGCCAGGTCATCTGATGCAGCTCTCCATCACTCTCCTTCTTGGTAAAATAGCCCATACAAAACCTGGTGGTGTGTTGGGTCATTGTCCTGTTGAAAAACAAATGATAGTCTTACTATGCCCAAACCAGATAGGATGGCGTATCGCTGAAGAATGCTGTGGTAGCCATGTTGGTTAAGTGTGCCTTGAATTCTAAATGAAACACTGACTGTGTCAACATCAAAGCACCTCTCCTCCATGCTTCACGGTGGCAAATAAACATGCACACCGCATCTCACAAAGACAACGTTTGGAACCAAAAATCTCCCAAGGACAAATTTCCACGGGTCTAATGTCAATTGCTGGCGTTTCAATTGCTGGTGGTCCAAGCAAGTCTCTTCTTATTGGTGCCATTTAGTAGGGGGTTCTTTGCATCAATTTGACCATGAAGGCCTGATTCACAATCTCTGAAGAGTTGATGTTGAGATGTGTCTGTTACTTGAACTCTGTGAAGAATTTATTTGGGCTGCAATTTCTGAGGTTGGTATCTCTAATGAACTTATCCTCTGCAGCAGAGTTAACTCTGGGTCTTCCATTCCTGTAGCGGTCCTCATGAGAGCCAATTTAACTATAGTGCTTGATGGTTCTTGAAATGTTATGTATTGACTGACCTGTCGTTTCTCTTTGTTTCTCTTTGCTTATTTGAGCTGTTCTTGCCATAACATGGACTTGGTCTTTTCCCAAATAGGGCTATCTTCTGTATACCCGTCCTACCTTGTCACAATACAATTGATTGGCTCAAACGCATTAAGGAAAGAAATTCCACAAATTAACTTTTAACTATGCCATTTAGCAGACGCTTTTATCCAAAGCGACTTACAGTCATGTGTGCATACATTCTACGTATGGGTGGTCCCGGGGATCGAACCCACTACCCTGGCGTTACAAGCGCCATGCTCTACCAACTGAGCTACAGAAGGACCTTTTAACAAGGTATACCTCATGAAGCTGGTTGAGAGAATACCAAGAGTGTACACAACTGTCATCAAGTCAAAGGTTGGCAATTTGAAGAATCTCTAATATAAAATATATTTAGATTTTTTTTACACTTTTGGTTACTACATGATTCCATATGTTTTATTTCATAGTTTGTCTTCACTATTATTCTACAATGTAGAAAATACTAAAAATAATTTAAAACCCTTGAATGAGTAGGTGTTCTAAAACTTTTGACCGGTAGTGTGTGTGTGTGTGTGTGTGTGTGTGTGTGTGTGTGTGTGTGTGTGTGTGTGTGTGTGTGTGTGTGTATATATATATACACATACACATATACACATACACACACACACACACACACACACACACACACACACACACACACACACACACACACACACACACACACACACACACACACACACATATATATGCACCTGCTCGTTGAACATCTCATTCCAACACCATGGGCATTAATATGGCTTTGGTCCCCCCTTGGCTGCTATAACAGCCTCTACTCTTCTGGGAAGGCTTTCCACTAGATGTTGGAACATTGCTGCAGGGACTTGCTTCCATTCAGCCACAAGAGCATTAGTGAGGTTGGGTACTGATGTTGGACGATAAGGCCTGGCTCCCAGTTGGCATTCCAATTCATCCCAAAGGGGTTGCGATAAGAGCTCTGCGCAGGCCAGTCAAGTTCTTCCACACCAATCTCAACAAACCATTTCTGCATGGAACTCACTTTGTGCACGAGGGCATTGTCATGCTGAAACAGGAAAGGACTCTTCCCCAAACTGTTGCCACAAAGTTGGAAGCACAGAATCGTCTATAATTATTACTCCTCTTCCACCAAACTTCACAGTTGGCACTATGCATTTGGGAAGGTAGCGTTTGACTGGCATCCACCAAAACCAGATTTGTCCGTTACACTGCCAGATGGTGAAGCATGATTCATCACTCCAGAGAACGTGTTCCCATTGCTCCAATGGCAGCAAGCTTTACACCACTCCAGCCAACTCTTGGCATTGCGCATGGTGATTTTAGGCTTGGGTGCAGGTTTACACGATTCACCGGTCCTGTTCTGTGAGCTTGTGTGGCCTACCACTTCCCGGCTGAGCCGTTGTTACTCCTAGACGTTTACACTTCACAGTAACAGCACTTACAGTTGACCGGGGTAGTTCTAGCAGGGCAGAAAGGTGACATCCTATGACAGTGCCATGTTGAAATTCATTCTTTAGTATGGCCATTCTACTGTAAATGTTTGACTATGGAGATTGCATGGCTGTGTGCTCGATTTTATCCACCTGTCAGCAACGGGTACAGCTGAAATAGCCGAATCAATTCATTTGAAGGGGTGTCCACATACTGTTGTATATATAGTGTATATTTTATGGTCAAACAAATTAAGGATTTGTAAAAATTCATTCAGCCTCATTTACTCCCACACAGCAAAAAAAAAACAACAACATAGAAGTGACTAAGAAAAATAAATAGAAAATGAAAAATATAAAACTGTTCAGTGTATCTTAGAATCTGATTGGTTTTGTCTAAGGCAAAACTAATTTCTGAAGTGTAAAGAACATTTTCAATATTCATCTAAATAAAAGGACAACTGAATAGGTGCTTTCAATTGCTTGAAGTAGGTACTATAGCCTACCCTGGTCTGTTTCTTGTAGAACTCTGTACAGTGTTTTTTCCTGTTTGATCTTCCACTACACTTTTCTTCAATCTCTCAAAGTAATTCTCAAATAATATAAAAATACATACAAGCATACTATACTTCTGAACACAAAAGCAGGTGAATGCATTTCTTCACTAAGTGGATGAGGTTTACATCAGTTATCATCATCAACCTACTACAGTGAAGCATTTGCAGTGACTTGGGTGCACTTTTGTTCCTCCACCAACCCTCTCCCCATTCAATAAAAAAAATGTTCTCTCCTACAATCTGCCCAAACCATCCATATAAATCTGCTGTAGTTGAGGTAGAATGAAAACCATCAGAGTCAAAGCCCTGCTTCATAATATCAGAGGAGAAAAGCAAACAGCGCTTCAAAAAGAATTGTTATTTAGATTAGTTTTTTTAAACATACAAAAATTCATCACACATAAAGCAATAGCCATGTACATCTGTGTTTCACCAATACACAACTATCAAAACATGATTCCAAATTAAAATAAGGCCTTTCAAATGACATGTCTAACATATCGCCAGTTAGATTGAGTTTAGAAACATTTCAACTTAAACTCCAGAACTAAGGTCTATGAGGGAACATAGGTCAGAATCTTTGAAATCTTTATCAATAGATACCGAGTTGAAGTTAAAGGGGTACTTCAGGATTTTGGCAATGAAGCCTTTTATCTACTTCCCCAGTCGGATGAACTTGTGGATAGCATCCATGTCTTTGCGTGCAGTTTGAAGTTAGTTGCTAACTAGCTCTAGAGTAATTGCTAACTAGTCTATGGGTATCTGTTAGTATAGACTTCCAGTCATTGAGCTAACACTAGTAAGCAATGGCTTGTTAGACTACCTCTAACGTCCTTCATACAGGACAGAGACATACACACGGTATCCACGAGCTGGTCTGACTATGGGGAAGTAGATTCATTGCCAAAATCCCAAAGGGTCCCTTTAAGATATAGAATTGGCGTTCTGTTTTTCATTTTAACTGGCCTACAATTGATTTTTGTAGGAATTATACAAACGATACTGCAGCCTGACATCCTCAGGACAACAATATATCCTCCTTGTAAGAAATGCTTTAAAGATAATACAAACCTTTCCTTTACATAGTGAGGAAAACGTTAATAGTCCAGTGTTTGAGGTACGATTCTTTTTCTAGAAAAAAAAAGAGAAAAAAACTCCATTCACACGTTCTGTAATATTTGTATTTAAATGTATGTTTTTGGGTGTATTTATTTAACATAAGTTTCTGCCCTGTTAGGCTCCCAAGGTCAAAGAGTCCAGACAAGGAGGAAGAGAATGATCCGGAAACAGTCACAAGACCAGAATCTGGTCTGTAAGTTCAGAAAAAAACAATAACACCCCTTAAAAAGTATCAAGTACCAGCAGCCCTTGCTGCATCAAGGCTTCTTCTCCTTCTTCCTTTTGTCCGGTTTACCTCCAGCTGTTGTCGTGGCAACACTAGGCCGCCTGATATGCTGTACCACGACCCTCCCGTTGGCCTCGCATTGCAAGGTGTATCTCTCTGGGGTCAGGGGTCGTCCTGAGCCATCCCTCAGCCTGGATAATATGTCCCTGGAGAGGTGCTCCATGCGCTGGCCTGCGGCACCAAGAGCCTTGGCCGTGTGCTGCCTCTCCCTGAGCAGCCTGCTCCTCTGGGCCTGCAGCCTCTCCACCTCCTCCTGGAGCCCCGTGATAGCATCCAGCTTGCGCTTGCGACAGTTCTGAGCCGCCAGCTTGTTCTTCCCTCGCCGCCTGATGTCCCTAAGGAAGGCAACCTGGGTGGGCGAGAGGCCATGAACCTCCAGGAGCTCCAGAAACTCCTCTACGGGCATGCTGACGATCTCCGCCGCCGAGAACGGGACATGCAGGGCCCGGGTGCGGAGTTCGTCACGGCTAAGCTCCCGGGCTTCGTCATCTTCCCCGTCTTCATCGCTGAAAGGCTCCTCTTTGATGGCTTTGTGGGGGAAAGTGGTGGCTGACGGTTGGGAGAAGGCTGTGGAGGAGTAGCTGTGGTCGTGCCACACGCTCTCGCTGAAATCCACAGGTGACCATGTGTGGTAGTTGGCAATGCTCTTGGAGGGGAGGGAGTCCACCTCACTGCTGTAGCCCGTAGCCCCACCCTCGTCCTCAAAAAATGAACTGGAAGACGATGACGACACCTCAGATGCACCTGGGGAGTCAAGTGTACATATGAATATGTAAACTAATTTACAATGTTTAGAACGTTGCAGATATGTGATATAGTGCCTTTGGAAAGTATTCTGACCTCCACATTGTTACGTAACAGCTTTCTTTTAGAAATGGAAATCCGCAGTAATCTACACACAATACCCCATAATGTCAAAACAAAAAACAGGTTTAGAAATGTGTGCAAATGTATAAACAAATAAGTTTTAAATGTACATAAGTATTCAGACCTCGGGTTGCAAAGTGTTGGAAATTTTTCCCTGGGAAGTTAAGTCAGAGAATTTTGCTTAAATTAATTTAAAAAAAAGTTAGCTTACAACAGTGAAACTTTGTGGGATACACATAAAGGCAATTCTAGGTCTTGTGGCATAGTTTGGTTAAACTATCCCCAATTCAATGGATTTGCAACCCTCTGCATGCACAGTGCACTCTTCCATCACACGTGCAGCTGATTCTCAAGATCTTGCACACCAATGAGATGCTATTGAGCCCACACTACTATACTGTCTGAGCCAAGCACTACATGCTTTCTGGTAAGTTTTGATTACAATACTGGGTGGGGTGAATATATTTTGTATGACATATAAGATTTTTGTTAACTAATAAATGGTAGCCTGCATCAAAGTGTTTAAATAATTTCTAACTTGTTAACCATTTCTGCTAGTTAGTTTTTTGCTACCATGTGGTTATTAGCTTGCTTGAGCCTGCTAACTGAGGAGTGTTAATTCACCTGTTTCCATACATGTTTAAAACATTTATCTCACAAAGGAGTTGTTTAATCTAACTGCTTAACTATTTATCTGTACATTTTTTTTTTACTCATTTGTTTCTAATCTTTACAGGAAAAAGCCACGGGCACTATCTGCTGTGTGGAGACATTTCACTGCAGCTAATGAAGGAAAAGCTGTGTACATTTGCAAATACTGTGCCAAATCATATGTGAAGAATGCAACGAATATGCAGAATCATCTGGCCAAGTGCATACAGTTCCCTCAGCCTCTGACAACAAGCAACCTCTTGACAAAAGTCCCTCTACTTCTATTCGAGGTGAAAATGATGAATCAGACACCTTTTCGATAGTAACAGCTCATGGTTCTCCTGGAATCAGTGGTTGTTTTTTTTACTCAATGGAGGAACGTAGTCAGAGAAATGCAGAGGAATGTCTTGCTCGAGCTGTGTATGCAAATAATTCACTTCTGATGCTCACAGGAAATGTGTATTGGAAGAGATTTCTGAATGTTCTTTGCCCAGGATACACCCCTCCAACCAGACATGCTTTGTCTACTCATTTGCTGGATGCAGAGTTCAGCAGAGTTCAAGTGAAGGTGAAGCAAATCAAAGAAAGCAGACTGTATTGCAATCATCTCTGATGGGAGGTCGAATGTTTGTGGGCAAGGAATAATTAACTACATCATCTCCACCCTCAACCAGGATTCTACAAGAGCACAGACACAAGGGACAACAGACACACCATTCTCTACATTGCAGATGAGCTGAAGGCAGTCATGCACTGGTGACAGAAAATGCTACGAACATGAAGGCTGCTTGGTCTAAAGTGGAGGAGTCCTACCTTCACATCATACCAATTGGCTGTTCTGCTCATGCATTGAATCTGCTCCTCAAGGACATCATGGCACTGAAAACAATGGATACACTCTACAAGAGAGCCAAAGAAATGGTTAGGTATGTGAAGTGTCATCAAGTTATAGCAGCAATCTACCTCACCAGCAAAGTGAGAAGAATAAGAGCACCACATTGAATGCCATCCTGACTGATGTTCAGACACTGCTTGCAGATGTAAGGAAAGAAATCCGTACTGCCCTGCCCACTTCACTGTTGCTCCAAGCAGAGCAAACTGCAGTTCAGAATTACACCAAAAGCGTGAAGACTTCTGCCTGAAGCACATACACGCAGCAACGTACATGTTGGAGCCCAAGTACGCTGGCAAGAGCATCCTGTCTGGTGCAGAGATCAACAAGGCCTATGGTGTCATCACTACCGTGTCTCGCCACCTTGGCCTGGATGAGGGCAAGGTTCTCGGCAGTCTGGCGAAGTACACTTCCAAGCAAGGGCTTTGGGTTGGAGATGCAATATGGCAGTCGTGCCAATATATAGCCACCTGATGGAAGGGACTTAGTAGATCTGAGGCTCTTTCCCCTGTTTCTTCCATCATCCTCCTAATCCCACCAACATCAGCTGCCTCAGAGCGCAACTGATCCTTGTTTGGGAACACACACCAAAGCAAGCAACAGGCTGACCAATACAAGGGTTGAGAAATTTGAGGCTTTTGAGCCGGACAACGAGCCATCCTCAACAAGGTTGGAAAGTGACAGTGAAGATGAGGCCTCAGAGTCTGATGTTCAAGAAGTGGACACTGAGTAGGTCCAGGGAGAAGACATGGAAGCCTGAGAGGAAGACAACCAAAGCTTTAGTTTCTAGACTATCATTGAAAACATTTTTGGGAGATGCGATGGATCATTGGGGATCATTCAATATTCCCTTTCTTTTGTTGTTCAGTGAAATCATCCCATTTGAAGAGTCAACTCATTTAATTTAAGTTCAAGTTGTAAGAAAATTGTTTTTTAAAATTTATATTGGAAGGATTTAATAATTTGCAATAATGTCTACTTATGATAAGGTAAAATGGTTGTTTCTGTCTCCATAGGATATGATAAATATCCAATGCAAAAAAACATCTACATTTAAATGGTATTACATATAAATTTGCATATATTCCCATTAATTACCACAGAAAGTTTCCACCTCTGAAAATTCCCCAAAATGTGCAACCCTATTCAGACCATTTGCTATGAGACTGGAAATTGAGCTCAGAATAATCCTGTTTACATTAATCATCTTTGAGATGTTTCTACAACTTGATTGGAGTCCACCTGTGGTAAATTGATTGGACATGATTTGGAAAGGCACACACTTGTCAAAATAAAGGTCCCTCAGTTGACAGTGCATGTCAGAGCAAAAACCAAGCCATGAGGTCGAAGGAATTGTCCGTAGAGTGCTGAGACAGGATTGTGCCAAGGCACAGATCTGGGGAAGGGTACCAAAAAATGTATTCAGCATTGAAGGTCCAAGAACACAGTGGCCTCCATCAACCTTAAAAGGAAGAAGTTTGGAACCACCAAGACTCTTCCTAGAACTGAGAAATCAAGGGAGAAGGGCCTTGGTCAGGGAGGTGACCAAGAACCTGATGGTCACGCTGACAGAGCACCAGAGTTCCTCTGTGGAGATGTGTTGAAGAGATGGTTATCCCTCCACCAATCAGGCCTTTATGGTAGAGTGGCCAGACGGAAGCCACTCTTCATTGAAAAAGGCACATGACAGCCAGATTAGAGTTTGCCAATAGGCACCTAAACACACTCAGACCATGAGAAACAAGATTCTGAGGCAAAGGTTCACCTTACAACAGGACAACGACCCTAAGCACACAGCCAAGACAACACAGGAGTGGGTTTGGGACAAGTCTCAATGTCCTTGAGTGGCCCAGCCAGAGCCCGGACTTGAACCCGATCGAACATCTCTGAAAATAGCTGTGCAGTGACGCTCCCATCCAACCTGAAAAGAGCTTGAGAGGATCTGCAGAGAAGAATGGAAGAAACTCCCCAAATACAGGTGTGCCAAGCTTGTAGTGTCATACCCAAGAAGACTCAAGGCTGTAATTGCTGCCAAAGGCACTTCCAAAAATACTGCGTGTAGAGGGTCTGAATACTTATGTAAATGTATTAACAACAAAAAAACAGATGACGTTTGCAAAAATGACAAACTGTTTTTGCTTTGTCATTATGGGGTATTGTGTGTAGATTGATGAGGAAAATATTGAATTGTATACATTTTAGAATAAGGCTGTAACATAACAAAATGTGGAAAAATGTAAGGGGTCAAACATTTCCTTAGGCACTATATATAGCACAACAGAGGATCATCATGTCCCCTCTCCGCAATGCATTACTATCTCCACCAGTGTGTACCCTATTATTTTTAAGCAGTGGCTGCAACGGTCGTGGAAGGGAGGGTTTGTGGGTGTGGCTTAAATAAGTCCAGAATTGGCGGAAGACAGAAGTGTGCTGTTTTTCAGCTAATTTCCTGCAATTCTATCATCTATTTCCAAGGAACTTTGAGAATTTTGCTGTTGAATGCTAATTTCCAACAATTCTACCCCACTTTCCATGGCTATTTTTGTGATCTTATGCTCAAAAATTATAACAAAACCAATGGGGACCCCAATCAGGGCCCCTGAGATGTACCCTGTGTGGCCAGTCAGTAATCCATTGATTTTTAATTTTCAATTCTCCCCTACAGTATAGTTTTAATTTAGGTGATTTCTAGTTCAATGATTATATTACTTAGAAATATGTAGGTCAATTATCTTTCCTACATACTTTGTCTGGGTTTAGTCATTTAAGTATTTTTTTTTTTGGTGTGGCGGCAACAGTTTAGCAGCAGCGGTACAGGGGAAACACTGAACATTGCACCTCCCTAAAGCAGCCCCACAAGTCTTCCAACTCACTTGGGGAGTCTGGGCCTCGAGAGCTGCTCTCCAGGGAAAGACCGGAGTCTGAGTCGAGGTCCTCCAGGACACGAGGGTCGATGCCCTGTAGAATCCCCAGCAGCTGGGCGTCCATGGTTTCCAAGCAGCCATCCAGCCCCAGGAGGTTGATCTGGTCAAACACTGCCTCATCCAAACAGCCTTCCAGTGCACCATGGGACGATGACCCATTTCGTGTTCCGTTGACCTCCGCAGCGTTCGGTAGTGCAGCCAGCCCTGTGGTCGTACCAGGCGACGAGTTTGAGGAGTTTGCGGACACGAGTCGGAAGAGGGGCCCTCTTGGTTGCCGTGCCACCAGGGTCCTGACTCCACCCCTCGGGGGGATCATGTCGTAGACGGAGCCTGTTACCATGGCATCGCGGAGACTGACATCCTGGCTGATGGCGCTGGAGATGTCGGCGTCGAGGTCAGACAGCTGCTGAGGAACCAGTGGGTCTAAATCCTGAAGAACACACACACACACGCTATAAAAGGCACGGACATAGACACACCCTGACATACACAGTAGCGCACAGGTAAATCACAGTAGCTCACAGGTAAATCCTAAAACCCTTGGGAGTTTGAAACCAATATTCGATAACTGACATTTTCAAATCACCTTCTCTTTTCACAAATATTACCAAGACATCATAATCATTATCAAGGGATACTACTTACGTCAAATTCATAGATCGGTAGGGACAGGAATTGGCTCCAGTGCTGGTCGATGTCAGGGGGGTGGGGGTCCTCAGAGCTGGAGAGGGGGGCTCCGCTACTTAACAGTCCCTGGAATCAACAACACATAGTCAAATCGTCACACTGTGGAAAATCTGTGATGAAAAACATGACAAGGCAAGCACAGCGCCTATTACAAACACACAAAACATAAGGGCCATCAAACACTGAGCAAATAGTATGTTAAACAAAGGCAAGCCTACAGAGCTAAACGCTTAATCTAGTTTATTCCAAGACAGATTTTTTTTTAATGACTTGTTCTATGTCGTCGCTGTATGTACCTCATGTTCTAGTGTGGAACTGAGAGCCAGCTGGGTCAGGAAAACAGGTTCCTCTCTGCCTTCATCACCATACTCTTGGATCTGCCCCTTCAGTTCCTCAACCTCCTGATAACAGGAAAGACCGATAGAAAGAAGGGTGGAACAGAATACATTTAGGTACGGACCACGTTTCCATACAGTTTTTATAGCGTATACAAAAATAATTACGACAGCTGTGATGGAAACAGGGAGTTTTGGTACAGAGATATTTGTGTGGCTAAAATTGGGGAAGAAATGGAGGTGGAAATGTCTTTATGCAGAGAAATATTTTAATAAAATATAAAATGCAACATGTAAAGCATTGGTCCCATGTTTCTGGAGTGAAAATAAAATGTCCCAGAAATGTTCCATATATATGCACAAAAAAAACATTTCTCTCAAATTTTTGGCACACATTTGTTTACATCCCTGTTAGTGAGCATTTCTCCTTTACCAAGATAATCCACCTGATAGGTGTGGCATATCAAGAAGCTGATTAAACAGCACTCAGTACACAGGTACACCTTGTGCTGGGGAAAAAAGGCCACCTGTGCAGTTGTCACACAATGTCACAAATGTCTAAAGTTAAGGGAGCGTGCAATTGGCATGCTGACCGAAGGAATGTCTAACAGAGCGGTTGCCAGAGAACGTAATGTTTATTTCTCTACCATAAGCTGCCTCCAGTGTCGTTTTAGAGAATTTGGCAGTATATCCAACCGGCCTCAAAACCGAAGACTACGTGTAACCACGCCAACCGAGAACCTCCACATCCGGCATCTTCATCTGCGGGATTGTCTGAGACCAGCCATCCAGACCGCTGATGCAACTGAGGAGTATTTCTGCCTGTAATAAAGCCCTTTTGTGATTGGCTGGGCCTGTCTCCCAAGTGACTATGCCCCTGCAGACCCACCCATGGCTGCTCCCCTGCCCAGTCTTGTGAAATCCACAGATTAGTGCCGAATACATGTATTCCAAGTGAAAGAATGATATCAATGAACTGTAACCCAGTAAAATTTTAGAAATTGTTGCATGTTGCATTTATATTTTTGATCAGTATAATAACCATCATATTGAAGTAAACTTGGAGTCATGCGATGATACGTTGTGTGTTCCTCCCACTATGACTCGGGTAAACATGCAGTTTATTAATAAGCTTGATGGGTGGTGAAAGTGCACAGTGAGCTTGATGTTCCTATCCAAAACATATCAGGGGTCTTATTCTGGTGACATGATCAATGTTTGACTGCCTTATCAATTATAATCTCATCATGTATGACTAGCCTACCCACACTATCTCTGAGCTGTTGGCTAGAACGCACGTGCTAAGATAGTATTTAACGTAACAGTTTGTGACAAAACTACTGCTGGAGTTGAAAATGCGATGGAAACTTAAGCAAAAAAGTACATTTTGTGCACTACGTCATCACCCACTGATTTTTATCCACAAGTCAATTTGGTGGCAACACACCACTGGTGGGAAAATTAGCATATTTTATTTATGTGGATTCTAGAATTTGAGTGAATATATGTCACCAATTGAATGCAAAACCAGCTATTGAGAGGTAGAGAGAAAGAAAAATATGTGAAGATAATGAGGGAGTCCAGAGAAAAGGGGTAAAAGATGGAGAGAAAGAGAGAATGGGACAAAGACAGTTTTGTAAGCAGTGTCAGTCATTGTGATTAAACCAACTGTTACAGGCCTATTCAAGGCTGAGTGAGTCCAGCAGCCTAGCAATCTTCTCCTAAGAAGAATGTCTGAAACATTGCAACAATGCCCCTTATATTGTAGCTTTATAAGAGGAATGGCTTAGGCATCTGCTTTCTGCTACAATGAACCAATTGTGGCCGTTAAATGACTGAGGTTCCGCTTACCTGTTACTGCACTGCTGTTAACCACCACGGTTATCAATCTGTTGACAACTGTGGTTGCGTTTGTTCAACAGGTTGATGCATGAACTTGTGTTTCAACTGTCTAGAGCCACAAGATGATTTAGACCCAGGAACATGTATGAGCAGGTGTGTGAGTGTTGCCTATATACAATGGGGTGTTACACAATACAAATCTCCCAATAGCAGCAAGTGAATTCGTGGGAGATAAGATAACACAGCCTTCGCCATTAGACACTCCTGCACTATAAGGAGCCTTTGCCCCACAAAAACTCACCCAAGGATCAAAAGAGAAAAATATTAAATCCCCCAACTTTACAGAGTTTCCAAAATGCCATCATGGTCACAGCCCTACAAACACACAGCTGAAACCTACAACATTAGACGAATAGTAAGTAGTAAATTAAGCTTCTGGGATTGACACACCTACAAAGTCCCAGACAAGTGCAATTTCGAAATTGGGCAGCACATTATCAGCTCCTCTTGTCATGTAGTCATTGCATACCTTAGAGAGCTATTTATAAAAGTTGTCAGAAATGTCCAGATCAACTAGCCCCATGTAAATTAACGATTTTTTCCGGGTTTTTCAGACCAAAAAGACAGTTTTGTAATTCTTTAGTCACTCAAATATCACGACTAACAGACATAGCAAAACGTATAGAACTGAAAAAAATGATCTCCACCAAGAAGAGGGTAGTGAACAGCTTGTCATGAAGTGCTTGTGCCCCTAGACGTGCGCACCCGTGGGGCGCTGGATGTTCCCCAATGCTTGAAGGGGGACCCGATTGAAACCGTTTGGGAACCCCCGAGTTAGCCAAATAGTATAGGCCTATCAGAATACACTTACAGTTTGCTACACTTGTTGAGTAGCTAAAGGCCTGGGGGTTAGCATTTCGTCACAATAATTTCACATTAGGTAGCTTTTAGCTAAATTAGCTAATGCCATCTCGCTGCAGCACTCGCCTCATTGGGTATCTCGCAGGCTCCAGTGCTGGGATAAGGCCCCGGCTCACTTAGCTGGGCGGCAGTAAAGCTTTCGTCGACGGCGAGAAGTTCAGTGTCGTTGGCCTCTTCCCCGGTACTCTCTGACAACAGCCCCGCGCTAACATTACTGTTACTCGTGCTGTTTGGTGGCTCTCGGAAGTCAGAGCTGTCAGGCACTTGGTGTACGAGCCACGCGCTCAGCTGCGTAGGGAACCGGAAGGGCGACCCAAGCGCCCTCACCTCATCCAGGAGCCGACGGCAGGCGAAGAAATAATCCAACTCGGGACATTTGGGGTGCACGCTGTACCCGTCCCAGTTGTCCCTCAAACTGTGAAACGGTGTCTGGATGTAGGCTGAGCTAGGACCGTCGCTAATCTCTAGCGGTGAGTAGGAGCCGTTCAAGTAACTGTCGACATCCACGCGAACTCCGATCAAACTGAGTAAGATCGTAAATTGGATCAGTCCTTCTGTGAAGTATTTCTTCACGTTTTGCATCTTTTTCACACTTTAGGATGGACGTCTGTGGAGAAACGCTGGTCCCAGAGTTCACTTTAGACTACCAAACAAAGAAAATGCCAAACAAAAGAACACGCTCCTCCAGTCAGACAAAGAGGTCCGCCTGACTGTACGCCGCCGGCGAAAGCTTTAGATAGCTAGCTACTGCACTGCCGGTTTCTGATAACTTCCTGACAGAGACATGTCCTCAAACGAAGAACTGTACCACAATCGAATACAATAAATAATTTAAACTTAGATAAAACTATGATCTACGGGAATCTCCCGTTTATGTATGGTGTTACAAATGATTTATAATACAAGGTAAATATCCCGAACCTGTTCTTTCACTCCCTATCAGCTGCAAGGAGACTTGGGGAGGGATTTGCATAATTCACATAAAATCGGCCCAAAGCTTCCATCGCAACAGGGTCCGATTGGTTGAAAATGTATTATGTTATGGAGGGAGCCAATCGTAGCGTCCCACCGGCTGTTAGTTGGATGCAAAATGTCACCCCATTCATTTGATTTCCGCCACAAACAAGACATACATTTATACTTAGAAATTATGCGTAAAACACATTTTATTCAATATTACACTGTTTCAAATAATGCATCACAAGAACACTACCGTTATTTTAAAACGGAACCTTGTTGTCAGGGGCGGGACCGAGATGGTACTTCCGGTGACTTAAAAAAGAAGAAGTTTGGCCCACTGACCTACTTTGAGTCCAGTAGGCCCGACCTACCATATCAATGAATAAACCATTTTTGAATGAATGGAGAAGTTAAAATCTACCCATCTACAATATATCAAAATACCTTTAGGCCTTTTAAACTCAACATTACACAATATGTACAGGACAGTGTGTTCCCATCCATGTACCTGCACCAATCTCCAGTATATTTCCTTCATAGCTTGTTCTCCATTTAAAAAATAAAATGGGGAGCCAATTTGTTTTAAGCACTTTTAGTTCCAATACTGATCAAAACTCGTTTTCTCATGGCTCTCTCTTGTCCCTCTGCAGTAGACATATGGTGAGTAATATGTTGTGAACATCGAATCGCAAAAAATCACAGTATCGAATCGCAATACATATAGAATCACAATACTAATCGTATTGGAACCAAAGTATCATGATAACATTCTATTGTGAGGTCACTGGCAATTCCCAGCCCTAACCAACAGGTCCTGTTGATCTTAGGAACTCATCTTATGCAAATCATTCAAACATACTTCAATAAAGTCTTAGTTTTGAATGATAATTACTTAATCCTCATCATACCTATGTGGAACATAAGGCTTCCATGAGAGAGTGCCCCTGTTGACAATCTTTTGTCTGTCTAAAATATTGATTTTGAGAAAAGGAAAAGAACAAAGACAAAATTCGCTAGGCCTGTATAAAATGTTGAATAAGTGCATGACACGTTCTTCTTTAAAGGTAGAGACAGGGAAATAGTAGGCCTAACTACTGCAAGTAGAATAGTCAAAAGTTTGGTTTGAAAGTGCCACACTGCCTAGTGCCATCCTCTCTTGCTTGGTCAGCCCAGCCCTGACAACAGGGTCATCCAGAGTAACCACCAATGATTTATATATACACTATATAGATGACTGATAGGGGCGTCGTGTTGAAACCACAGTGCCTCCATCTTGCTCCCCACCCCCTCCCCCACAATGTCTACATTCGTTGTTGCTACATTTATTCTATTAGACACATTAACGCATACTTGTATATTAAATTATATTATGTGAGCTAAACATAGGGACTGAATGGCAGAGAGTTCTTAGGCACTGCATCGCAGTGCTAGAGGCGTCACTACAGACCCGGGTTCGACCCCGATCTGTATCACAACCGGCTATGGTCTTGAATTTCCCATATGACAGCGCACAATTGGCCCAGCGTTATCTGGGTTTGGGGAGGGTTTGCCCGTCCATGTAAATAAGAATGTGTTCTTAACTGATTTTCCTAGTTAAATGAAATAAAAAATAAAATTAACATAATACATTTTTTAAAATCCTTAAAGTATAATTTTCAGAGATTACTGATGTTACTGTTCTCACTACAACAACAAAAATATATGTAATTTTGTCCATTAAAATGTATTAAAATACTGTAGAATTCCATTAATTCCAATGGAGGACTGCATGAGAGTGTCAATATGGCCAGTGGCTTCCAGGCCTCGTAATGGCCAATACATAGCATCAGCAATTAAGGTTTTATATGGTGAGCTGATGGTGTTGAATGTTGATATGTAGCTTCATCGAGGACCAGGCTTACTTGATTTGGAGGCATGGCTACACAAGACTTAGTTGATTAAACTCAACTCCATGATCTACGATGGAGTTGAGCAGCAACTAGTGTTTGCAAACCGGAGCACCGACATCACCAAAAACAACATTGTTATGTGTAATTGTGGGCTATTCTTTGGATGCTGAAATCAGTAGTTTTTGATGAACTTACTTGTATGTAACATTGGATCTCCGGTCTGCCCACAGTAGTCACCGCTCAACTCCACCGATAAATCATGGAGTTGAGTTTAGCCGGCTATGCTAGACTACTTGTTCTGTAGTCTTTTGGGAAACCATAAACGTAGGATGTTTTCCCTTATTATTTTACCAGGTAAGTTGACATTCGGTTTTGCTGCACAGACCTGGGGAATAGATACAGGGGGGTGAATGAGCCAATTAGAAGCTGGGGATGGTTGCCATGATGGCATGAGGGCCAGATTGGGAATTTAGCCAGGCCCCCGGGGTTAACGCCAATAATCATACAATAAGTGCCTTCGGCTCTTTAGTGACCACAGAGAGACAGCACATCCGTTTAACATCGCATCCAAAAGAAGGCACTCTATCCTGGGCAATGTCCCCATTCACTGCTCTGGGGCATTGAGGTCTCCTTAGACCAGAGGGAAGAGTGCCCCCTACTGGCCCTACAACACCACTTTCAGCAGCATCTGGTCTCCAATCCAGGGACAGACCAGGGCCAACCCTGCTTAGCTTCATGAAAGTGATATAGACCAAAACAAACATTACTTTTGGTCATATGGCTCATACACACCCCCTGCTGGTCGTTAACGGAATACTGCGAGATTCGGGCATTTACAATTTTTATGTTTCTGCTTGCAGTATGGAAGAAGTTAGTGGTAGTTTCGCTAGCCAATTCTAACTAGCGTTAGCGAAATTGCTGGAAGTCTACTTGTACGTTAACATTGCTTTAAATGCCAGAATCTTCTATCCCTGGAACGTAATATTCTATGGAACACAAGGGGTTTTGCATGAGGGTTTGCCATCACCTTCAGGGAGGACCATCCATGACCTAGGTATAGACCTAGGGTGAAAAACAAAACACTTCGGTATAGATGAACAATATTTTACTTAATACAGCATATTATGATATTTCCTCAACAAAAGATCCCATCTTTACATTCCATATTCCATAGCCTATACAGCAAGTGTGTCTACAGGACCACTCTGTTAATCACCTCTTTTGATCCCATTGATTTAATTGTGTGCCATTGATAAATCTTTCTGTTTTCTAATTGCTCCAATGTATTAAAATTCCGCCCCCCCAAAAGCCTGTAGTTGTATTAATTTCCTAAATGTGAACAACTGTCTATTTCTCCCTTCAGTCATTAGGAAGAGCTCGCCCGTTTTTACCTTTATTTAACTTGGCAAGTCAGTTAATTAAGAGCAAATTCTTATTTACAATGACGGCCAAGCGGGAACAGGGGTAGAACGACAGTTGTTTACTTTGTCAGCTCGGGGAATCGAGCCAGCAACCTTTCTGTTACTGGCACAAAGCTCTAACCACTAGGCTACCTGTCGCCCCATTTAAGGGCTCAATAATACTAGTTTTTTTTCAAGCATTTCATAATCATTTTAAGCATGTAGGGAAATTTGAATGGCTATTGATTTGGACTATTTTACTTATGAAACAGCCACTTTGTTGAAGTCATTTTAACATTTATTTCTGAAGCATAGAATAATCAGTATTTATATTAAGTAATTGGTCAATATAAATATATACAATATTATTTGTCAATAATTGCCAGTATATGTTGTTTGCTTAAAACTATAGGATCATAAAGTTTCCCTGAAATTCCTTCACATCACTGACATTCTTTTCTGTAGAAAAAATGTGGTATTTGAAGCAGAGATTACAAAATAGGGCAGGAAAACATCTCAATCGCGCCCACTGACTGCTTCTTCGATTTTTCATTGGTTAAATTGAGTTCTGACCTCACCCAGGGGTTGGGAAATATTATTAAGACCACTCCCACATCACCCTCTGATTGGTTTAATTGTATACTAGGAATGCACAGCTGTTGAATTTTATGTGACCTACTTAACCACTTCGATGCTGGTGTCATCCTGTCCAGGAATTCATAAAGCATATAAATTCACATATTTCCGTTAGTTTTGCTCAATAATAAATTCGTGTATTTGCATGTTAAATTGCAATTGTCTTTCCTGAAAATGTCTCCAATACATTCCTCACGTTTCTGTGAACTAAATAGGTTTACTAAACAGGCCAATATTGTTATAGCTTTTGTGGTGCAACTATTTACCCAAAAATGTTTAGGCAAAAAATGAATGCATAAAAATACCTGCAAACTCAGCTAGGCATTAATGTGGTCCTTCTGTAGCTCAGTTGGTAGAGCATGGCGCTTGAAACGCCAGGGTAGTGGGTTCGATTCCCGGGACCACCCATACGTAGAATGTATGCACACATGACTGTAAGTCGCATTGGATAAAAGCGTCTGCTAAATGGCATGTATTATTATTATTATTATTATTATATATTATATTATTATTATTATATTATTATTATTATTACAAAACATTCTAAAAAGTATTACAAATGAATTACAACACAATAGACTACAAGTGTGTAAAATGACATATTTTAGTCCATGACTTCTGCTAAAACATTTTCATAATGTAAAATTGATGACTGACAAAATAATATAAGCCTACAATTTTAATAGGAACGCAGCACATAATACATAGGCCTAATTTACCTTATCTTACATGAATGACCTGGAATTAAATTACACTTTGGCCTAAGGTTATTAATCACATCGAAAAAAAAACAATAACAATAATACTTTTTTATTAACACTTTAATTTGATTAGTCTATTAGATTTGACTTCAGGACCACTGCATGACCAACACACAGAAAACAAGTATGAATTAAGTATTTAAAGTAAAGAAGACTAATTGTTTAGACTCAAACAGCTTCAATGAGTTGCCCTGCTAGGCTATAACAACTCAAGCGCAACAGTTTGGCAAAGAAGAGTGACATTTAAGATAGCCTATGTCAATAGAGAACATGCCCGTTTTACAGATCGACCAGGTGCGACATGTCAGAAATGCGTAGAGGCGCGATCAAGTTGTGGAGCATAGCTTTGAAATCCACTGAAGAATGCTACGAGCTAGTTGATCTAACGCCAGCATCCAGGACTTGATTAATCCACAACTATTTTCATAACGACGCAAAATACATTTAAATCACTTCTGAGACATTCTGGACAGATTTATTGGGTACATCTTAAATCACAACCTGAGCTGCTCGTAGAGAGAAGGTGATTGGCCGACAAGCAAGTGACGTCTTGAAGACTGACATGAACCGTAGAGCATGCGCATAAGTTGGACATTGCCGCAAGGCATCGTGGGATCTCAAGAGTAACAAATTGTAGAGAGGAAGTAGAATTCAGTGCGCTTTAGGACTTCACTTCGGCTTCGGCCAACTCCCAAAATGTTTTCAAACCAAGTTGTGGGGCCACTGAGATGTGAAAAGACACATTTTGTAAAATTATGCCTGAAAGGCCTACATTGCAGAAAAATACACGGGGTCTGTCTTGATTTGCTCATATGCTATGTGTAATAGAGTAATAGGCCTATAATAAACAGTACGCCAGTTGGGGAAGAATGAATGCATACATGTCCGTAACTATTGACTGAGAGAAACAGAAACCATAGGCTATAATATAAACAATCGATGAAAGCATGTGAAAATAACAGCAAATGTTCAATATTTTATCATTTTCTATTGTTGATTATTTAGGCTAATTGCCCCAAAATAATAACCTATTATACTAAATTACTTATTTCCAATGCTGATTGTTATGACAATGTGGTGATTTTACGATAACATTTAAACAATGGATGTAATAAATTGCATATAGATTGTATTAATTAAATTAAATATGAATTCATATTCTGATGTATTTCATATGTTTTCGAACTGTATTTCAGAATGTATTTGATCTCAATATGTACAAACATTGCATTTTAGCCTATAGCCTAAGCATGATTCTACTTATTGTGACAATTTTAGTTCAAATAGATCTGTGGCCAATATTTGTGTTGTTATCTGGAATACGCTTTTTATTTTCAAATTAATCAATCTATTAATCAAGATTAGATTAATTTTAAAACAATAATAAATAGCAACCCTCTCATTCTCATCTGTTATTTGTGTATGCATTGTTTATGCATGCAGATTCAAATTTGGCTCATAAACAACAATGAAAAAAACAAGCTATTTATAGCTAATGTAGGCTATTCTTGACATAATGTTTTATCGCACACAATATAAGTTTTCCCATATCTTTCCAGTCCTCGGAGCTCCGTCGCCCAAAGCTCCAAACATCGAACTGGCGGCTCTCCCCCTAGACAACCACAGCTGCAACTTGATTGACAGCAAGCGCCATCCAATAAAACAAATGTGATTCAGATAAAAACATTTCATTGGAAAAGTATTACTTTCGTCAGAGGTGACCTAAACCAATCACAGATGGTATATTACCATAGTTTCAAGGCCACATTTCTGGCAAGCTCTGTGGCGCCCCGCCGTGGACACATGGAGACAATTTTGAAGCGGTGTTCTTTTCCCCGAAATGAGTAATAACAGTGAAAAATGTTGAGCAGTTTTCATTCCTTTATTTATTTCCCTTTCAATACTGGTCTTTGTTTTATGTTGATGGAAGAAGCAGCCCTCTTAACTTAGTGTTTCCCAACGGTCTCTAGGAAATTGATTGAACATGCTTTAGATTTTTTTCAATAGGATAAAATGTATAGAACTACAGCGCTTTTGCTATAATATATTTTCCCCCAACAGTTTATCCCAGGGTAATTTAATAATTGACACAAACAGACGTTTGTCACCATCAGCCTATCTGTCATTCTGTTTGATAAATGCTTGCGATGTACTGACTAATTCAAATATCTAATATGGTTTTATGCTTGTAGGCTACTGTGAAACATCATCCTTTTTTCTGACAACTGCATTATTTTTGTTACCACAAGAGAGCGGTAGCCTATTAACCAAAACCAAAAACCAACCAAGGCCCCCAAACTAAGAATGATCACACTTTTGCAAATCCCATTCAAATAATTCATTGATTAAACTCTGCACCAATGCACTATATTTGTAGTGTTTCTATGGAGTTAAAATACAAAGAATGACAACCACTACACAATTAATGATAGTCCTATGAGAGTGTTAGAGCCGATTTGGACATATTTGTATAAAAGACTGAACATATGGAGCTCCATGTATATTTGTGTAAATATATTAAATATTAATGTAAATGATGAAATATTAGGTACGTACCTTTATGATTTATATTTACCTGATTTGAGATATATTCATTTGTTGTTAGTGTAACTCAGTTTTTGCCCCCCCCCCCCTCTTGCCTATTCATTGTATTGTGGTAAGTGTTTTAGGATAAAGGCAGGAAGTTGGGCCTTCGGGAGAGGAGTCCTTGCTAGATGCGGGAGAGGTATAGTTTTTTGAACACACAGACATACAGACAGGTCATAATATTTATTTTCCATATAAAGTATTCTATGCTTTAAGTTGATTGGATAATCATTTATTTGTTAGATATAAGAAGAATAAACATTTTTGTTGCACCGTTTGGAAACCTTGAGTGTGGACTGTATGCGTACCAAACAACCCCGCTTCAGGCTTGGACAGTGGCTATGGTAAAGGCGAAAGGAAGCCACTACATTCAAGTCAAAAAACTGAATGAATGAAAAAGCTAAACCGGTTGAGTCCAGCATTAAGCCTCTGTGTGGGTTATTTCTCTCTCTCTCTCTCTCTCTCTCTCTCTCTCTCTCTCTCTCTCTCTCTCTCTCTCTCTCTCTCTCTCTCTCTCTCTCTCTCTCTCTCTCTCTCTCTCTCTCTCTCTCTCTCTCTCCTTTTCCTTCATCCCTCCCTCCCTCCTGTGGGCCTCTAGAGGTCATGGACGCCAGCACTCGCACCAGGCGTTGAAAGAAGTTTTTTCAGCCTGGGCAGCGGCTGTGGATTTGATGTGGGACCGTGAGATGGCTGCCTTGATAAAGCTTGTCTGGCTCACAGAGATTGGCAGCTTTCTCCCTGGAAAATAAAATAAAACCTCTTATGTAAATAGCAGAAAATGTCCCGACCCCGCAGGAAAACAGCCCTATGTGCCGTGATCTGTGGTGCTGTGGAGTTATATCAACTATATATACACATCACGCACACACACACACACACACACACACACACACACACACACACACACACACACACACACACACACACACACACACACACACACACACACACACACACACACACACACACACACACACACACACACACACACACACACACACACACACACACACACACACACACACAGTTGTTCATGAAGGGTAATGTCATTTCAGTGCTGACCAGGGCCAGAGAAGCAGATGCCAGCTGTATCACTATCATACAGGACATCAGACATCTCAGTGTGTTCTAGAATACAGGAACATCAGACATCTCAGTGTGTTCTAGAATGCAGAACATCAGGCATCTCAGTGTGTTCTAGAATACAGAACATCAGACATCTCAGTGTGTTCTAGAATGCAGAACATCAGGCATCTCAGTGTGTTCTAGAATACAGAACATCAGACATCTCTGTTCTAGAATACAGAACATCAGACACCTCAGTGTGTTCTAGGTTACAGAACATCAGACATCTCAGTGTGTTCTAGGATACAGAACATCAGACATCTCAGTGTGTTCTAGAATACAGAACATCAGACATCTCTGTTCTAGAATACAGAACATCAGACACCTCAGTGTGTTCTAGGATACAGAACATCAGACATCTCAGTGTGTTCTAGGATACAGAACATCAGACATCTCAGTGTGTTCTAGGATACAGAACATCAGACATCTCAGTGTGTTCTAGGATACAGAACATCAGACATCTCAGTGTGTTCTAGGATACAGAACATCAGACATCTCAGAGTGTTCTAGGATACAGAACATCAGACATCTCAGAATGTTCTAGAAGTACAAGGAGCCTTTCTTCCCCAGGACCTGAATGGTGTGTAAATGCATGTCTGTTATAAAATGTGTGTTTATTGATGTAATGGTGCTTATATGGAATCGCTGTATATGTCTGTGGCTACCGTGTCTGTTCCACTAATGGACCCTCCTAACCCCCCCTCCCTCCCCCTCACCCCATATCATATGCATGTACTCCCATGGGATCTGATTAAAAGGGTTTCCAGTCAGAGAGAGGAGGGGAGGAAGGGGTATGGGACAGTGTGAGAGTGGTCCTCATGACCCCCTGTCTGTGTCCTAAATGGCAACCTATTCCTTATATAGTGCCCTACTTTTTTACCAGAACCCTACAGAAGGGAATAGGTTGCCATTTGGGATGCACACCTATGTCGGATTGAGGGTAGAAGGGGTGGGGTGGGTACTCTCCTTCTTGCTAATCAATACAGATACCCCACCCCCAGGTCTGCTCTCTTTCCCTTCCAAACTAGACTAATGTGTCTGGTACTGAGGCTACAGTATTACACAGGAAATCTATATCAGTGCAAACAGAATGGGAAACATTCCCAGATACAGATGACTCCTAGTCCTAAACTAAAAACACCATCTCTGGTCTAAAGGAGTGCACTATAAAGATTACAGGGGGCCTTGTAAACATTGCTATGGTGCTTTCCACTGCATTCTAGCCTCAGGCAGTATTATTCCATTGTTGACCTGGAGGAAGGGGTTACCACCATCTCCCTGCCCGAGGGTTGCCTGGGTGTTAGCCTACAGGACCCAAAGGGCCCAAGACCAAGAGCCGGAAACTTCTGAGGGATGCCTAGTGTGTCTTTGTGGGATGACCTTTAATCTCTGTGACCTCCTGACCCGGGGTCAGAGAGGGTGTGGTGTTGGGGGAGGTGGGGTGGGAGTAGAGGAGAGGGAGTAATTGATGGGGTGATGGAGGGAGGCCTGGGGGTATGGGGAGGAGGGGAGAGCTAGGACACAGACACAGGGGATGGGAGTTGGTGTGAGTTGTGTGCGTGTGTGTGTGTGTGTGTGTGTGTGTGTGTGTGTGTGTGTGTGTGTGTGTGTGTGTGTGTGTGTGTGTGTGTGTGTGTGTGTGTGTGTGTGTGTGTGTGTGTGTGTGTGTGTGTGTGTGTGTGTGTGTATGATTCAATCTGAGGAAGATCCAGTTTTATGGCCGGTGTCTGGTGTGTGTGTACATATGCACGTATCTCCCAGGATAAAATATATATTCTGTACGAATCAATGAATATTCCTATTGTTCTTGAGCTATCTGTTAGAATCATATAAGCCACTCAGTATAACTCAGAGTTGCATTCTTTTTGGTGAGGTCAAAGGGCAGACTGAATTGCTGGAGTCATGGAGGGGGAGAGAGAAAGTGGGGGAGAGAAAAAGACATCGGGGGAGGGACAAGGGGGAGAGTGTAATGGCTGACAGATGTTTACAGGGGCCCGACTGCACCTCTGATTAGGGGAGGGGTGAGGTAGTGTGTGTGTCTGTGTGTGTGTGTATGCAAGTGTGTGTCTGGGAGTGAGGGGTAGTCACAACCCCCCAAAATTACATACCCACCCCTGTCAGCCATGGAGACACCATGAATGCCCCTCTTTTCTGCAGCTCAAACGCCCTAACACTAGCCTCCCTGTCAGTCTCTTCAGCCCAACTTTGTCTAGATGGCTCAGGTCTAGCTAGCTCGAGGCCCAGGGCCCAGTGGTACTGGGTGGGCCTCCTATCCCCCACGCTCTGCTCAGAACCACCACTCTGACTGGACCCTTTCACACAGATGGGATTCCAGGATTCCTCTGCGCTCTGTATTCTACCCTGGCGTTCTTGGGTTACCAGCGGCCCAGTGTGGGTCGTGCCAAAGCTGTTTTTTTAGAGAGTTGGACCTGGAGTGGTGTGTGTGTGTGTGTGTGTGTGTGTGTGTGTGTGTGTGTGTGTGTGTGTGTGTGTGTGTGTGTGTGTGTGTGTGTGTGTGTGTGTGTGTGTGTGTGTGTGTGTGTGTGTGTGTGTGTGTGTGTGTGTGGTTGACCATAATAAGTGCCTTTCCATCTAGTCTGTCTACATCACAGTAATCCACAATGTTCTGGCAACCACATAGAGAATCGGTCACACTGTGAAACATCTACATGCTCTCCACAAATAATCAAAACAAGGCAGAAGAAAATGTTTTTTCAATGTTCAAAATCGCTTATTCACTGTTCAGTGAAGTGTATGATTCTATCCATAATGCAATGCTTCCCTATGTGGTTCTTTTAAAGAAAACAAGCCTGGAATGGTAATACATGTATTTATAGTCAGCGTTAACAGTGAAATACTTGCTTGTGAATGGAGAACTTTCCCATCTGATTCCCCTCTACATCAACCATGCAACCAGGCTTAAGGGTCTCTGTTGGTCCATCTGCCAGCCCGGAAGAAGGCACTTTCCACAGAAACATTTTTAAAACTTCATTTAACTAGGAAAGTCAGTTAAGAACGACAGATTTTTACCTTGTCAGCTCAGGGATTCAATCTTGCAACCTTTCAGTTACTAGTCCAACACTCTAACCACTAGGCTCTAACCACTAGGCTCTAACCACTAGGCTCTAACCACTAGGCTCTAACCACTAGGCTCTAACCACTAGGCTCTAACCACTAGGCTCTAACCACTAGGCTACCTGCCACATTGGTGCTTTCTTCATGTTAACATTGGGAGCATGTACTGAGTGCGCAAAATGTTTTCATCTGTCAAACTGAAAATGAATACATTCATCCTCACCTCAATGTTTTCCCATGGTGGACTTTTTCAAATTCCCAGTCATCGCTGCGGCTGTTTCCTATTTACCCCAAACAGCCAGTGGATTGACATAATGACATACTGGAATTAAAATAAAAAATGTTTTAATAAAAAAAAATCCAAGTATTGCCATTTTACATAAACTCCTAATGCATAATTGAATAAATGTGTTTAGAAGGTTGTTATGAATGATAACATTCATTAAGGTGTCATAACTGCTTTCATCAAGGTGAATGCCGCACGTACACCCCCTTCAGGTAAAGTGTTCCGTAGAAAGAAATCATCACAATATCAAGTGGAGACTTCTGGGTATTTCCATGTCGTCGAGGGGGAATGGGATTTAGCAAACACACATACTAATGCTGATGACCCTTGATTTGCAACGCTTGGCTGAGAGAAAACAGACAGTGTTATGAGAGAAACGGTCTGGCGTGTAGATCTGTTCCCTTCTCCAGGACCAACAGGAAGTCAACCCACAGAGAGAGAGAGAGAGAGAGAGAGAGAGAGAGAGAGAGAGAGAGAGAGAGAGAGAGAGAGAGAGAGAGAGAGAGAGAGAGAGATTCAGTTTACACACATTTTAATCCATGTACTCCTGTCTGAATCATAAACACTTACAAACAAGCAAAAGCTAATTGAGGAACAGGGGTAGCATTCCAAATGGCAGCTTATTCCCTACATAGTGCACTATAGACCAGGGCCCCATAGTGATCTGGTCAAAAGTAGTGCACTATAAAAGGAATAGGGTGCCATTTGGGACATAAGCAGGGTTTCCTGACCAGCGTTCCCATTTACTGAAATATTAATGCAATGTAACTTCTCCCAACGATGTTTAAAACATTTTTTTCCTAGAAGACTAAAGAGACACAAGCTACCCAAAACTCAAATACTAAGATGTATGGAACACTCATTATAATAATAGAGCAATTCATTGTTCCTTATTTCAATGACCATTTTAAAGGTCATATATTTCTATATATACACTGTATATATATATATATATATATATATATATATATATATATATATATATATATATATATATATATATATATATATATATATATACACACACTACCTGTCAACAGTGTTAGTACACCTACTCATTCAAAGGTTTTAGAACACCTACTCATTCAAAGGTTTTAGAACACCAACTCATTCAAAGGTTTTAGAAAACCTACTCATTCAAAGGTTTTAGAACACCAACTCATTCAAAGGTTTTAGAAAACCTACTCATTCAAAGAACACCTAGTCATTTTTAGAACACCTACTCATTCAAAGGTTTTAGAACACCAACTCATTCAAAGGTTTTAGAAAAACCAAAGGTTTTAGAACACCTACTCATTCAAAGGTTTTAGAACACCAACTCATTCAAAGGTTTTAGAAAACCAACTCATTCAAAGGTTTTAGAACACCTACTCATTCAAAGGTTTTAGAACACCAACTCATTCAAAGGTTTTTCTTTACTTGGACTATTTTCTACATTGTAGAATAATAGTGAATGAATTAAAACTATGACATAACACAAAATATATTTAATATTTGAGATTCTTCAAACTAACACCCTTTGCCTTGATGACAGCTTTGCACACTCTTGGCATTCTCTCAACCAGCTTCACCTGGAATGCTTTTCCAACAGTCCTGAAGGGGTTCCCAAATATGCAGAGCACTTGTTGGCTGCTTTTCCTTCACTCTGCAGTCTGACTCATCTCAATTTGGTTGAGGTTTGGGGATTGTGGAGGCCAGGTCATCTGATGCAACACTTCATCACTCTCATTCTTGGTCAAATATCCCTTACACAGCCTGGAGGTGTGTTGGGTCATTGTCCTGTTGAAAAACAAATGATAGTCCCATGTAGCCCAAACCAGATAGGACGGTGTATCACTGCAAAATGCTGTGGTAGCCATGCTGGTTAAGTGTGCCTTGAATTCTAAATCAATCACAGACAGTGTCACCAGCAAAGCACCCCCACACCATAACACCTCATCCTCCATGCTTTACTGTGGGAAATACACATGCGGAGATCATCCGTTCACCCACACCGCATCTCACCAAGACACTGCGGTTGGAACCAAAAATCTCCAATTTGGACTCCAGACCAAAGGACACATTTCCACTGGTCTAATGTCCATTGCTCGTGTTTCTTGGCCCAAGCAAGTTTCTTCTTATTATTGATGTCCTTTAGTAGTGGTTTCTTTGCAGTAATTCGACCTTGAAGGTCTGATTCACACAGTCTCCTCTGAACAGTTGATGTTGAGATGTGTCTGTTACTTGAACTCTGTGAAGCATTTATTTGGGCTGCAAGTTCTCAGGCTGGTAAGTCTAATGAACTTATCCTCAGCAGCAGAGGTAACTCTGGGTCTTCCTTTCCTGTGGCGGTCCTCATGAGAGACAGTTTCATCATAGCGCTTGATGGTTTTTACGACTGCACTTGAAGAGACTTTCAAGTTCTTGAAATTTTCCATATTAACCGACCTCCATGTCTTAAAGTAATGATGGACTGTTGTTTCTCTTTGATTATTGGAGCTGTTCTTGCAATAAAATGGACTTGGTCTTTTACCAAATAGGGCTATCTTCCCCTCTACCTTGTTACAAACACAACTGATTGGCTCAAACGCATTAAGAAGGAAAGAAATTCCACAAATGAACTTTTAAGAAGGCACACCTGTTCATTGAAATGTGTTCCAGGTGACTACTTCATTAAGCTGGTTTAGAGAATGCCAGGAGTGTGCAAACCTGTCATCAAGACAAAGGGTGGCTATTTGAAGAATCTGAAATATAAAATATATTTTGAAATATATTTTTTGAAATATATTTTCTGGTTACTCTTTTTGGTTACTACATGATTCCATATGTGTTATTTCATAGTTTTGATTTCTTCACTATTTTTCTACAATGTAGAAAATAGTCAAAATGAAGAAAAACCTCTTGAATGAGTTGGTGTTTTAAAACTTTTGACCGGTAGTGTGTGTATATATATATATAAATATATATGTAGCAAATATCCATGTTGGACCAATCAATGTGTCCTGTCGTCTGAGTGAAGGATACCACTGTTGGGGGGAGGAGTGGGGTCTGGCCATGGTGTTGTATTCACAGGGGTGTGACTGGTGGATTGCAACGCTGATGAAGACGTAACCGCTCTCTCTCTCCCTCTCCCTCTCTCTCTCTCTCTCTCTCTCTCTCTCTCTCTCTCTCTCTCTCTCTCTCTCTCTCTCTCTCTCTCTCTCTCTCTCTCTCTCTCTCTCTCTCTCTCTCTCTCTCTCTCCCCCTCTCTCTCGCTCTCTCTCTCTCTCTCTCTCTCTCTCTCTCTCTCTCTCTCTCTCTCTCTCTCTCTCTCTCTCTCTCTCTCTCTCTCTCTCTCTCTCTCTCTCTCTCTCTCTCTCTCTCTCTCTCTCTCTCTCTCTCTCTCTCTCTCTCTCTCTCTCTCTCTCCCTCTCTCTCTCTCTCTCTCTCTCTCTCTCTCTCTCTCTCTCTCTCTCTCTCTCTCTCTCTCTCTCTCTCTCTCTCTCTCTCTCTCTCTCTCTCTCTCTCTCTCTCTCTCTCTCTCTCTCTCTCTCTCTCTCTCTCTCTCTCTCTCTCTCTCTCTCTCTCTCTCCCTCTCTCCTCTCCCTCTCTCTCTCTCTCTCTCTCTCTCTCTCTCTCTCTCTCTCTCTCTCTCTCTCTCTCTCTCTCTCTCTCTCTCTCTCTCTCTCTCTCTCTCTCTCTCTCTCTCTCTCTCTCTCCCTCTCTCTCTCTCTCTCTCTCTCTCTCTCTCATTGCTCTCTCTCTCTCTCTCTCTCTCTCTCTCTCTCTCTCTCTCTCTCTCTCTCTCTCTCTCTCTCTCTCTCTCTCTCTCTCGCACGCACGCACGCACGCACGCACGCACGCACGCACGCACACACACACACACACACACACACACACACACACACACACACACACACACACACACACACACACACACACACACACAACTATATAAAATGCCCTGTCTTTGTTTGTGAATGACGATGTAGTCCTTCTGAAAAAAGCACAGAGGGAATAGAGTGGGAATAGAGAGCGGATTTTGGGGTTGTTAAACGGTGCATTAAAGTGCTTGTGACTGGCAGTTATAGCTATAAAAGCTACATGTTTTAGTGTATTGGCTCAGAAGCAGACAGCTCTGCTGTTTAAATGTCATTTAGGGTATAGTTTAGTGTGTGTGTGTGTTTACACTGTTCGTTCAGCTTTGGGCCATTTCAGGACAGTGCAGAAGGGTGATTTAGAGATAGCTGTACACTCTGAACCTTCTTACATGGTACTTCTTCACCCATTTCAATGATATCAAACAGTGGATACAAAACATCTGCTATTTTAATTTGGTGACTATTGTCGCAGGTCATTTTCTATGCAAATGGTGGTGTATTCAAGGTTTAAAAAGGCTTGGGGAGATTGTTATTTTCAGTTAACATTTCAGACTTGATTGTCCCTAATGAAAAATGTATCAACCCCTGCAAAAATGTCCATTATTTATAATCCACATTTCCTGTTGCTGCAGGATTATTTTCCTGCTGTTAGAAGCAGGGTCAAATTAAGACAGGGCATCTGTATCAGACTAGGTCCAGGCTGTCTGTTGTTCAGTTTGTGATTTGCTGTACTTTTGATTTACCAACTTATAGGTAAGATTTCTTATATTTAGGACAGAGGCACACACACACACACACACACACACACACACACACACACACACACACACACACACACACACACACACACACACACACACACACACACACACACACACACACACACACACACACACACACACACACACACACACACACACACACACACACACACACACACACACACACGGCTTGTAATGATCTGCGGGTTGTAATGATGTTCGCCTGCTGACATAGTTTCATATTTTAAACAAAGTATCCCATCCTCCTGCTTTCCTTGGATTAGAAGCACCCTGCAGGTAAATCTAACCATACACCTCTGTGGAAAGGTTTCTACATGGAACCCAAAAGGGTTTTCAAAGGGTTCTCCTATGGGGACAGCCCGAAGAACCCTTGTAGGTTCTAGATAGCACCTTTTTTTCAAGAGTGTGTTGGTTCAGTCCATTGGTCTTTGACTGATGCTGAACAGACTCCATGTTAATGATGCTGTGTATGTGTGTGTGTGTGTGTGTATGTGTATGCGTGCTTGTGTGTGGCACACGGAGAGCTCTGAGACACAGCCTGACCTGACCTGCCTGTAAACATAAGCAACCGTATCCTGGAAACCACCTACAACCTTCTAGGAGCCTGTCTTGCATTCTAAGAATGTCCTCTTGGCTGTTTCCGCCATTGGGAAAAGCTGTCAACATGAAAACATATTGAGAGCTATAGCAGATACTGTCAGACAGATGGACGGACGGACGGACGGACAGACAGACAGACGGACGGGCAGACAGACAGAGGTTGAGGAATAGCAGAAACAGATACAGACACACATATAACAGACAGTCCACTCCTTCCAAGCTCCAGACTGCAGTAGTGGTGGGTATTCTTACTTCCTTTGTCTGCCGATTTTTGATTGGTGGTTAGGGTTGCTAACTTCCTGAATGTACAGCAACTGCACATCGTGCAGCTATGAGTTGTATTCACCCCTTCTGTGTGTACCAGCCACGACTTTAACTCCATTGTCATGGAGTTGGGCTCCCGAGTGGTGCAGCACTCCACATCTCAGTGCAAGAGGCGTCACTACAGTCCCTGGTTCAAATCCAGGCGGAATCACATCTGACTGTGATTGGGAGTCCCATAGAAAGGCGCACAATTGGCCCAGCTTCGTCTGGGTTTGGCCGAGTAGGCCGTCAGTGTTCTTAACTGACTTGCCAAGTTAAATAAAGGTTAAATGTATAAATATTTTTTAAATGGTATGTGTGTATGTGCACGTGCGGGTGTGTAGTCAAAGCTCTCTCTACCAAAAAAAAACTTTTAAACTTCCCTTATAACCCTAGCTAATGCAATTGAACACTGGTGAGGATATGGCCAGGAGGGGGGTGAGGGGTGAGGAGGGAGACAGGGCGGCACGGCTCAGGGAGAGGAGGTGAGGAAGGAGACAGGGCGGCACGGCTCAGAGAGAGGAGGTGAGGAAGGAGACAGGGCGGCACGGCTCAGGGAGAGGTGAGGAGGGAGACAGGGCGGCACGGCTCAGGGAGAGGAGGTGAGGAGGGAGACATGGCGGCTCGGGTTAGGGAGAGGAGGTGATGAGGGAGACAGGGCGGCACGGCTCAGGGAGAGGAGGTGAGGAGGGAGACAGGGCAGCACGGCTCAGGGAGAGGAGGTGAGGAGGGAGACAGGGCGGCACGGATCAGGGAGAGGAGGTGAGGAGGGGAGACAGGGCAGCACGGCTCAGGGAGAGGAGGTGAGGAGGGAGACAGGGCGGCACGAATCAGGGAGAGGAGGTGAGGAGGGAGACAGGGCAGCACGGCTCAGGGAGAGGAGGTGAGGAGGGAGACAGGGCAGCACGGCTCAGGGAGAGGAGGTGAGGAGGGAGACAGGGCGGCACGGATCAGGGAGAGGAGGTGAGGAGGGAGACAGGGCGGCACGGCTCAGGGAGAGGAGGTGAGGAGGGAGATAGGGCGGCACGGATCAGGGAGAGGAGGTGAGGAGGGAGACAGGGCGGCATGGCTCAGGGAGAGGAAGTGAGGAGGGAGACAGGGCGGCACGGTTCAGGGAGAGGAGGTGAGGAGGGAGACAGGGCGGCACAGCTCAGGGAGAGGAGGTGAGCAGGGAGACAGGGCGGCACGGCTCAGCGAGAGGACGTGAGGAGGGAGACAGGGCGGCTCGGGTCAGTGAGAGGAGGTGAGGGAGACAGGGTGGCTTGGCTCAGGGAGAGGAGGTGAGGAGGGAGACAGGGCGGCTCGGCTCAGGGAGAGGAGGTGAGGAGGGAGACAGGGCGGCTCGACTCAGGGAGAGGAGGTGAGGAGGGAGACGGGGTAACTCTGTTTAGGGAGGGGTGAGGAGAGAGACAGGGCGGCTCGGCTCAGGGAGAGGAGAGGACGACGAGAGGAGGGGAAGAGAGTGATCTGATGAAGTGAGGGGGCCCTCTCTCTCTCTCTCTCTAAGATGATACAGTCATTTGTCATCCCAGCTGTCAAAACGATTTGGATCAATGGCTCCCATTTCCCCACTTTGGTGTGTGTGACTATGTTTGTGTGCGTGTGACTGTGTGCATGCGTGCAACTGTGTATGCGTGTGTGCCAGAGGAGGTTGGTGGGAGGATCTATAGGAGGACGGGCTCATTGTAACGGCTGGAATGAAATATTGGAAAAGTATCAAATACATCAAATATGTGTAAACTACGTTTGATTCCATTCCATTTATTCCATTCTAGCCATTACAATGAGCCTATCTGCATATTGCTTCTCCCACCAGCCTCCCCTGGCGTTTGCATGTGTGTGTGTGTGTCATTTTATGTATGCATATGTGCACATCTCTGAACCGAGACATTCACACCAACACTACTGTGGCACCAAGCTGTCTAACGATGATTGTTAATGGCTTTATGATGAGAAAACCAACAAACAAACTTGTTTCCTTTTTGCAGTTATTTCAATTGTCTAATCACAATTAAGCCACATAAACAGATGACTCAATCAACAGTCAGGAGATGTAAATGTCCTCCGGTTGACAGTATCTTGCTCCATCATTACTATTCAACAAGAGTGCTCTCCTATTTGTTTCACAGAATGTGATAAATTAGCTCCGACCAGATGGAGCCTGTCTCCCTGCCAAGCATGTTAAAGAAGCCATGTGTGGGTTATTATCTCTCTCTCTCTCTCTCTCTCTCTCTCTCTCTCTCTCTCTCTCTCTCTCTCTCTCTCTCTCTCTCTCTCTCTCTCTGTGTGTGAGAGAGTGAGAGGGAGAGAGAGTGAGGGTGTTACATATACATACATATACATGTTACAACCAATGTGTTGTGATAATTGTGTGGTTTGCTCTATAACTTGTTAGTGCCTTGACACTGTGATATACAGGGTTAAGGCCAAGGCAATAAGAAGACAACTATTGATTTAGAACACCGGAGAAAGTAACAAAGAAATCAGGAGCTGTTTCCGCTAGTCCAGCACCATTTCAACTTCAACATTTCAACATCATCAAATCACCTCTGCTTAGTCTAATACATTGACAACTAAAACATACCAAAAACTATTTAGTCCAATTAATGTAAGCTAAATATCATGTGACTGTCCATGGTACTGATATATATTTGTGTGTGTGTGTGTGTGTGTGAGTAAGTATGAAACACATGTTGACTCACCATACTAGTAGAGAAACACCAATGCCATCCTCCTCTCTTTCATGTTGCCGAAATGGTCTATGACTCATACAGTACACACTGTTAGTTTTTGTTGTCCTAGGCTACCTGGCTAAATTTCTTGTTCGTTAGCCTAACTTCCTTTCATGGGCAATGATTAGCCAGCTAGTTAACATTAGTCTACATCTAGCTACATATTAAACTTCCATCCTCTCAGAAAAGAGGCACAATGTATGAATTTATTATTGGATAAGTGGCCAGTAGAGAGAATTAAGTAAAACCACAAGTCAAAATCCCTATCTCCATTCAAGGCTAATTTAGGAAATGGTCAATTTTAGCACACTAGCTAACGACAGGAGAACAACACAACGAGATGCAACTATTCAAGTTTATTTTTCTGTCAGTGACCTTTGGCTTCTGATGTGATGTGATTGGTGTGAAGCCAAATCCAACTGGCTTCCCTTGACACTTTGTTTTGGTGCGCCAGGACCTGTTATGCTGGTGAATGAGGACCCAAAAGCGACTTAACGAAAACAGAGTCTTTATTCCAGTATATGACAAAAGTAATAATCCTGGATATAACAAGGAGAAAACAAAACAGGAAAAACTGAAATCCACTCGTAGTAGCGAGGACTGACTGGAGACTCGACCATAGACTGCAGGTTGCTTCGGGAAGGCACCGACCGTAGCAGACTAAGACACCTGCTCACACGCAGCATCTGAAGAAGGTAAAACACGACAGGGCGAGACAAGGACACAGAACAGCGAACATCATACAAGGATCCGACAAGGACAGAAGCGGAAAACAGAGGGAGAAATAGTGGCTCTAATCAGAGGGCAAAATAGGGGACAGGTGTGAAAAGAGTAAATGAGGTAGTAGGAGAATGAGGAACAGCTGGGAGCAGGAACGGAACGATAGGGAGAGAGAGCGAGAGAGGGAGCGAGGGATAGAAAGAGTGAAAGAACCTAATAAGACCAGCAGAGGGAAACGAATAGAAGGGAAGCACAGAGACAAGACATGATAACCAATGACAAAACATGACAGGACCATTCACAGTTGAGATCACTCAGTTAAGCTCAACGCTGATTGGCTATTATTATATCATTTTTTATCAAGGGAGGCCAACTTTTCACTGGCTTCTCTTACATCCAATGCTACAATATCATACTCTTTTTGTTCAGACAGCATCAGATAGATGGGCTACATATACTGAGACAAAGGGGCGCTATTTCACTTGCTCAGATGCTTTCTTTCTTCGTCAATGTTTTGGGGAAGCTTGGCTTCCCTGGGCATCCATGAATACACGCCACTGATTTGTGCATGCAGGTGTGTGTGTGTGTGAGTTAGTGTGTGCGTGATTAAACATGCATTAGTGTACTATATACATTAGTGTACTATATATGAAACATACTGTACATTAGTCTACTATATACATTAGTGTACTATATATGAAACATACTGAACATGAGTCTACTATATATGAAACATACATTAGTCTACTATATATGAAACATACATTAGTCTACTATATATGAAACATACATTAGTCTACTATATATGAAACATACATTAGTCTACTATATATGAAACATACATGAGTCTACTATATATGAAACATACATTAGTCTACTATATATGAAACATACATTATACTATATACATTAGTTTACTAATACATTATACATTATATATGAAATATACATTAGTCTACTATATACATTAGTCTACTATATATGAAATATACATTAGTCTACTATGCATGAAACATTATACTATATATGAAACATACATTGTACTATATATGAAACATACATTAAAGTCTACTATATATGAAACATACATTAGTCTACTATATATATATGAAAAACATACATTAGAAACATACATTTTACTATATATACATTAGTCTACTATATATGAAACATACATTTGTGTACTATATATAAAACATACATTTGTCTACTATATATGAAACATACATTAGTCTACTATATATGAAACATACATTAGTTTACTATATACATTAGTCTACTATGCATGAAACATACATTAGTGTACTATATATGAAACATACATTAGTCTACTATATATGAAACATACATTAGTCTACTATATATGAAACATACATTAGTCTACTATATATGAAACATACATTAGTCTACTATGCATGAAACATACATTAGTGTACTATATATGAAACATACATTAGTCTACTATATATGAAACATACAAACTATATACATTAGTGTACTATATGTGAAACATACATTCGTGTACTATATATGAAACATACATTCGTGTACTATATATGAAACACATTAGTCTACTATATATGAAACATACATTCGTGTACTATATATAAAACATACATTAGTCTACTATGCATGAAACATACATTAGTGTACTATATATGAAACATACATTAGTCTACTATATATGAAACATACATTAGTCTACTATATACATTAGTGTACTATATGTGAAACATACATTCGTGTACTATATATGAAACACATTAGTCTACTATATATGAAACATACATTCGTGTACTATATATAAAACATACATTTGTCTACTATATATGAAACATACATTAGTCTTCTATATATGAAGCTGACTTCACTCTTTGTCTTTCTATATTGTCCAGCTGTTGTGTTGCATTGTGGTTTGATCTCTCTGCTGCACACATGTCCTGTCTGACCTGCCAGCAAAAAGGGTTTTTGGTGTGTTTGTCTGTGTGTGTGTGTCATGCCAGAGACGAGGGCTTTGGACAGGCTCAGAGAGCAATGTGGGGAGGGGAGGACATTCAGGGGGTAGGCAGGGACATGGGGTGCTGTCCACGGTGTGTGTGTGTGACTGTGTGAGCAGTACCAGACGATGTGTTGACAGGATCTATAGGGGAGCCATGGCGGTCCATGGGTTAGCCGGCTGAGTTCCAAACGCAATGTTCCCCTGTGTGTTCTCCTGTGTGTGTGTGTGTGTGTGAGTTTGTGTGTTCCAAACCCTATTACTGGGTGATGTCATCACAGCTGCCAGGAGGCTAACAGACAGTTTCCGTGCCGCAACATGGGGCCCAATGGTTCACCTGTCAGCCTGATTGACAGGTGAATGACACCAATGAGGGTCCGTCGCCCCTCCCCCTGGGAGACTGGGACTGAGTGACAACCAGAAAGAGCTTATCTGAACCTTAAAGTAATCTCTTCAACTCACTCGAACACTCATTCTGCTTTCCTCTCTCTTTTTTCAAGCATCTCTCACTTCTTTCTCTCCTGGAGTTTTCTGTCCCTTTCTATCATCTCTCTCTCTCTCTCTCTCTCTCTCTCTCTCTCTCTCTCTCTCTCTCTCTCTCTCTCTCTCTCTCTCTCTCTCTCTCTCTCTCTCTCTCTCTCTCTCTCTCTCTCTCTCTCTCTCTCTCTCTCTCTCTCTCTCTCTCTCTGTCTCTCTCTCTCTCTCTGTGCTGTGGGGCAGCTTGACTTTACCTCTTCTATGTCTCTTAGTTAAAAATTTACAAGAAGTGGGTATAATCAAGTAGTATTCATAAACATAAAAACAGTAGGGAGTTGGAAACCAACACAGACTCCACTGTGTGTTATTAGGCTGGGGTTGGCTAAGCTACAGGGGTAGCATCCCTCACACAAACCCAACACAGACCTGTGTTTGTGTGTGTGTGTGTGTGTGTGTGTGTGTGTGTGTGTGTGTGTGTGTGTGTGTGTGTGTGTGTGTGTGTGTGTGTGTGTGTGTGTGTGTGTGTGTGTGTGTGTGTGTGTGTGTGTGTGTGTGTGTGTGTGTGTGTGTGTGAAAGAGAGTGTATGTGTTGGTGTGTCTCTTTTTTACTCCACTCCGTCAGTCTCTTCCACTCTCTCTCTCCCCCTTGAATATTGAATATCTGTCTCTCCTCTACACTGGTAAACTGACTATATGTTACACCGTCTCATTTCTTCATCACTCTCTTTCAATCTGTCTTTGTCTCACTCTCTAACTTACTCTCTCTCCTTAAATGTACGTCTCTGCATTTCTTTCTCCCTGTGTATCCCTCTTTCTCCTCTTTCTCTCTCTGTCCCTATCTATTGGGAATTCTTAATGGCCTTTGTCAGAACCACAGTCACTCCCATGCCAACTAGTTGTGATTGATGTCTCTTCATCTGGTGGCCGGGACAAGTGTGTGTGCATGCGTGTGTGCATAATATGCATGCATAAGCCTACTTGCATGTGTCTGTGTGTGTGTTCTCCAGTGGATTCATTTGTCTTGTGGAGGGGCACTGTGATGTTTATCTCAGTGACATATACAAATAAAGCAGAGCCAGCCCAAATCTAAACAGGGCAATCACTAACCAGCCTTCTACGGTCCTGTTGGTGTGTTTATACTGGGGTTTCCTTTTAATCTCTCCATGTGTAACCACAGAGAGAGAGACGGGGAAGGAGGGGAGATGGAGAGGGAGAGAGAGAAAGAGAGGGAGAGAGGTGGGGGAAAGAGTTTGAGAGAGAGAGGTGGGGGAAAGAGAGTTTGAGAGAGAGAGAGAGAGGTGGGGTGAAAGAGAGTTTGAGAGAGAGAGAGAGAGAGGTGGGGGGAAAGAGAGTTTGAGAGAGAGAGAGAGAGAGAGAGAGAGAGAGAGAGAGAGAGAGGTGGGGGGAAAGAGAGTTTGAAAGAGTGAGAGATAGAGGTGGGGGAAAGAGAGTTTGAGAGAGAGAGGTGGGGGGAAAGAGAGTTTGAGAGAGAGAGAGAGAGGTGGGGGAAAGAGAGTTTGAGAGAGAGAGAGAGAGAGAGGTGGGGGAAAGAGAGTTTGAAAGAGAGAGAAGTGGTGGAGGGGAAAGAGAGTTTGAAAGAGAGAGAAGTGGTGGAGGGGGAAGAGCGAGGTGGATGTCAGAAGAGAGAACAAGAGAGAGAGTTAAAAGGAAAGAGAGAGGTGGCGGTAGAAGGGAGGGGAGAGGTTGCTTTCATGATGTCAGGGTCCTCTCACTCCCTCCTACACTATGTGAAAACAATGGCCAAAATAAATAATCTCACTTTAGAAAAATATTGCATTCTAAAACTACTGTAACTCCAGATGACAAATGAGGTGGTTTTAGCACAGTTAGATAACCATTAGCTTTTACCTTTTGTGGCTGAGGATCCTGCTATTTTAGCAGTGGTCAGTCCCATCATCCTCCTGCCAAAATAGAAAATCGGCATGTGAGTGCTTGGAAATTTTTAAGTTCGAAGTGAAACAGAAGGAAGCTTTTATGCAAGTATTTTGTTGTAATTATTTCAATCTTATATCTCGACATACTCAAAAAGACTGCACTCTGCTCTTTGTTTTGGCTCGACTTCTTGAACATAGAGCTCATTTTCTCTCTGTCAGCCATGAAAGAAGTGACTTTCTGAGGGCTGACTCAATCAAAGCGATAACAAGCTTATATCTTACACTGCAATGGAAAATAGAATAGCTGTAATAAGAGGTTAAGCTAACAACCTATCATGGAAGGTTGAATGTTGACAGGGGTGGGACAGAAGGTGACCTTTTGATTGACAGGAGTCATGCTGTTTGACAGACAACCAGACAACCAGCCAGGCTCCGTGGAACTCGAGAATGTCGGTTTGAATTTAAACCGGTTTAGTTTAAAGCCCTCCCTCGGTGTGTCTGCGTATTGTCTCGACAATGGAAAATATGTGTTTGTAAACTCCAAATCAACCCAACACAAACATCCACTCACTGGCAGGCAGAAACACTAGCCCATACAATAACACTTGCCGGAGAGTCAATGTCACAGTACAAGAGGGCCTGAACTGCTGCATAAACATGAACCATACAGACAACGCATGGATAGGGCAATTGAAATTATAGAGTACATTTCAGTGTCAATGACTGATTCAAATTCAAAAAATGAAATGTAGGAAGTAAATGTGGGTAGTTTGTCTACCTCATATTTGACACTGCTGCTGTGGTCAATTCATGTTCTGAAGCTGAAAACAGCAGGGAGAAAGAAAATGAAAGAGAGAGAGAAAAACAGAACATTATGGGGTCAAAGTAATAACCCTTGACCTTCATTCCAGCTGCATTCTGGGCGAGTGTGTCAGACCACACTAAGGGAAAAGGTCACAGTTCATTGAGGCCATTATGCGCTACTATACCTCTATCCCTCTATACATACAGTGCTTTCGGAAAGTATACAGACCCCTTGACTTTCTCCACATTTTGTTACAGCCTTATTCTAAAATGTAATACATTGTCCTTCCCCCATATATCCACACAATACTCCACAATGACAAAGCAAAAACAGGTTTTTATTAAAAATATCAAATTGAAATATCACATTTACATAAGTATTCAGACACTTGACTCTGTACTTTGTTGAAGCAGAATCGGCAGCGAATTACAGCCTCAAGTCTTCTTGGGTAAGAAGGTACAAGCTTGACACACCTGTATATTTGGGGAGATTCTCATTCTTCTCTGCAGATCCTCTCAAGCTCTGTCAGGTTGTATGGGGAGAGAGAGAGAAAGATCTGGGGAAGGGTACCAAAAAATGTCTGCAGCATTGATAGTCCCCAAGAACAGATCTGTGCCTCAACACAATCCTGTCTCTGAGCTCTACGGCCAATACCTTCGACCTCATGGCCTGGTTTTTGCTCTGACATGCACTGTCAACTTTTGGGCTTTATATAGACAGGTGTGTGCCTTTCCATGTCAAATCAATTGAATTTACCACAGGTGGACTCCAATCAAGTTAAAGAAACATCTCAAGGATAATCAATGGAAATAGGATGCACCTGAGCTCAATTTCGAGTCCCATAGCAAAGGGACTGACTATTTATGTATTAATGTATTTATGTTTTTTTTATTTTTATGCATTTGCAAACATTTCTAAAAACCTGTTTTTGCTTTGTCATGAGGGGGTATTGCGTGTAGATTGATGAAATGTTTTATTTATTTAATACATTTTAGAATAAGGCTGTAACTACTAAAATATGGAAAAGCGAAGGGGTCTGAATACTACAACTATCCCTCCATACCTCCATCCTTCTACCTCTATCCCAGACAGACAGACAGGCAGACAGACAGACAGACAGACAGACAGACAGACAGACAGACAGACAGACAGACAGACAGACAGACAGACAGACAGACAGACAGACACAGTGTATTGTTATTGTTATATATCCAAGGCGGTTTGAAGTTGACCAGAATTTTTATCCGACATTAAGTAATTAACCTTATTTATCTACCACAGAACAACTCACGGCCAATCAGAGAGAGGTGAATGAAAAAAAGACGAGTGTCACTGTTTCTGGAGTGTGACGACTTACGCTGGTATCCCTCTGAGCTCGCAATTATCTGAATGTTCTAATTGACTTTAATTGGTCATAATTGGCTTAAATTATGTTTAATTGGCTGTAATTGGTACGATGTGATAATCTGATCCTAGATCAGAGGTCCGGGGTCCTGTGTGGGTTGTGAGTGAGTATTCCCTTGCCCTGTCACTGACCCAAGACAGATGGATCAAACACACAATTCTGATCCACTGTTGATTGCTACAGTTGTTGCATTTGTTTGTGTATGTGCGTGTGTTGTAGTGAGTTTTCTGGCATACTCTTGCCTTTACATTCATTACAGCATCTGAAAGCATAAAAATTGAGTCTGTTCTGCTTCAGTTGTTAAGGGAATTGTTGAACCCATGTCCAGAAAATTACAATGGCACTGTTATACTTGTACTCCCATGCACATGCACGCGCACGTGCACAAACACACAAGCTCACTTTGAATCTGAGGAGGGTTAGAGATGGCAGGAGAGATTCAAAGTAAACAGTAATGTAATACAGTACTGATTTGAATCTCATTTTCTTGCTCAAAGCCGCTGAATTCTAATTGTGCGTGAAGCTGTCCAGAAGTCATACAGAATTATAATATCCCTGACAGAAAGAGAAACGTGATGCTACACCACCTCTAATTTGATCTGACGAAAGGAGGGAGGAGGGGTGAGGAGGGGGAGAGGGGACTGATGTGTTTGTATTGGAGATGGAAACCACTCATGGCACACACACACACACACACACACACACACACACACACACACACACACACACACACACACACACACACACACACACACACACACACACACACACACACACACACACACACACACACACACACACACACACCTCTCTCTTTCTCTCTTCTCCCTCTCCCCAATCACTTTCGTTCATTCTCACATTTCCCCTTTTTCTCGGTCCGTCGTTGGCTGGACATCCAGATGGGAGCGATTATCTCATAATAATAAACCGTGGGAGGAACAAGACGAGCGGGAGGAGAGGGAGAAGAAAGAAAGAGGGTCTCTGCGGAGTAGCTCATGGGCCAACACACGTGTCACTCTGGCCCGGCAAGGATGAACGCCAACGTTCATTCCCATCATCCTGATGTCTTGGACCTCCATCGGAACGCCGGGAATGATGTGTGGAACGCTGAGTCGTTTCCCAGGATATAGAGTTCTATTCCCCCAGTTCGATCCATCGTCTTTGATCAAATATCAAATATTTATCGATTTTGATTTGCCAATTCGATTTTGGGGTTTGCATTTTTACAGGTGCTGTTCAAAGAAGTGTCAACTGAATCTTACAATGTACAGCTGTTTTTTCTTCCTCCTTTCACTCTGTTTGCCCCTCTTTCAGCACGGAATCATGTCACACATTTAAACAAGGTCTGATTTCATTCAGACACTCTGGTAAGAGCAAAATACATGTCCTTCTCTCCTTCCTCCTCTCTCTCCTTCCTCCTCTCTCCTTCCTTCTCTCTCTGCCAGATGTGTTTCTGTCAGTGTGATTATGGTTTGGCAGTAACTATGTCTCTTACGCTGCCTCCTCTCACTCACACAGTGTGTTTAACATCTGCCCGTGGGCCTGAACCTCTCAGCACCCACTGCAGTCTGTCTGTCAGCCATTACGACACTACCACAGTCGCACAGAAAGCACACCACCAACCACTCACCCCTGCAACTGCTCACCTATGACAGAGACAGGGCAGTAAACAGAGGTATAGTTAAACCATGACCACGACACAGCACTTTGACAGACATGTAGCCACTGAGAGAGAGAAAGAAGGGTTGGGGGACAGAGGAGGAGGAGGGGTCAGCAACAGTGGACGAGGAGGAGGAGGAGGAGGAGGAGGAGGGGTCAGGAACAGTGGAGGAGGAGGGGTCAGGAACAGTAGAGGATGAGGAGGGGTCAGGAAGAGTGGAGGAGGAGGATGAGGGGTCAGGAAGAGTAGAGGAGGGGTCAAGAACAGTAGAGGAGGAGGGGTTAGGAACAGAAGAGGAGGAGGCGGGGTCAGGAACAGTGGAGGAGGAGGAGGGGTCAGGAACAGTGGAGGAGGAGGGGTTAGGAACAGAAGAGGAGGAGGAGGGGTCAGGAACAGTGGAGGAGGAGGAGGGGTCAGGAACAGTAAAGGAGGAGGAGGGGTCATTGACAGTGGAGGAGGAGGAGGGGTTAGGAACAGTAAAGGAGGAGGAGGGGTCATTGACAGTGGAGGAGGAGGAGGGGTTAGGAACAGTAAAGGAGGAGGAGGGGTCATTGACAGTGGAGGAGGAGGAGGGGTCAGGAACAGTAGAGGAGGAGGAGGGGTCAGGAACAGTGGAGGAGCAGGAGGAGGGGTCAGGAACAGTAGAGGAGGAGGGGTCAGGAACAGTAGAGGAGGAGGGGTCAAGAACAGTAGAGGAGGAGGAGGGGTCAGGAACAGTGGAGGAGCAGGAGGAGGGGTCAGGAACAGTAGAGGAGGAGGGGTCAGGAACAGTGGAGGAGCAGGAGGAGGGGTCAGGAACAGTAGGGGAGGATGGGTCAGGAACAGTGGAGGAGCAGGAGGAGGGGTCAGGAACAGTAGAGGAGGAGGAGGGGTCATTGACAGTGGAGGAGGAGGAGGGGTCAGGAACAGTAGAGGAGGAGGAGGGGTCAGGAACAGTGGAGGAGCAGGAGGAGGGGTCAGGAACAGTAGAGGAGGAGGGGTCAGGAACAGTAGAGGAGGAGGGGTCAAGAACAGTAGAGGAGGAGGAGGGGTCAGGAACAGTGGAGGAGCAGGAGGAGGGGTCAGGAACAGTAGAGGAGGAGGGGTCAGGAACAGTGGAGGAGCAGGAGGAGGGGTCAGGAACAGTAGGGGAGGATGGGTCAGGAACAGTGGAGGAGCAGGAGGAGGGGTCAGGAACAGTAGAGGAGGAGGAGGGGTCAGGAACAGTGGAGGAGCAGGAGGAGGGGTCAGGAACAGTAGAGGAGGAGGGGTCAGGAACAGTGGAGGAGCAGGAGGAGGGGTCAGGAACAGTAGAGGAGGAGGGGTCAGGAACAGTGGAGGAGCAGGAGGAGGGGTCAGGAACAGTAGGGGAGGATGGGTCAGGAACAGTGGAGGAGGAGGAGGAGGGGTCAGGAACAGTAGAGGAGGAGGGGTCAGGAACAGTAGAGGAGGAGGGGTCAGGAACAGTGGAGGAGGAGGAGGGGTCAGGAACAGTAGAGGAGGAGGAGGGGTCAGGAACAGTAGAGGAGGTGGGATCAGGAACAGTAGAGGAGGAGGATGGGTCAGGAACAGTAGAGGAGGAGGAGGGGTCAGGAACAGTGGAGGAGGAGGAGGGGGAAAGAGGAGGAGGTGGGGTCAGGAACAGTGGAGGAGGAGGAGGGGGAAAGAGGAGGAGGAGGACGGGTCATTGACAGTGGAGGAGGAGGAGGGGTCAGGAACAGTAGAGGAGGAGGAGGGGAAAGAGGAGGAGGTGGGGTCAGGAACAGTGGAGGAGGAGGAGGGGGAAAGAGGAGGAGGAGGACGGGTCATTGACAGTGGAGGAGGAGGAGGGGTTAGGAACAGTAGAGGATAGAGGAGGAGGGGTCAGGAACAGTAGAGGAGGAGGAGGGGGAAAGAGGAGGAGGTGGGGTCAGGAACAGTAGAGGAGGAGGAGGGGGAAAGAGGAGGAGGAGGGGGAAAGAGGAGGAGGTGGGGTCAGGAACAGTGGAGGAGGAGGAGGGGGAAAGAGGAGGAGGAGGACGGGTCATTGACAGTGGAGGAGGAGGTGGGGTCAGGAACAGTGGAGGAGGAGGAGGAGGGGAAAGAGGAGGAGGAGGACGGGTCATTGACAGTGGAGGAGGAGGAGGGGTTAGGAACAGTAGAGGATAGAGGAGGAGGGGTCAGGAACAGTAGAGGAGGAGGAGGGGGAAAGAGGAGGAGGTGGGGTCAGGAACAGTGGAGGAGGAGGAGGGGTCAGGAACAGTAGAGGAGGAGGAGGGGGAAAGAGGAGGAGGAGGACGGGTCATTAACAGTGGAGGAGGAGGTGGGGTCAGGAACAGTGGAGGAGGAGGAGGGGGAAAGAGGAGGAGGAGGACTGGTCATTGACAGTGGAGGAGGAGGAGGGGTTAGGAACAGTAGAGGATAGAGGAGGAGGGGTCAGGAACAGTAGAGGAGGAGGAGGGGGAAAGAGGAGGAGGTGGGGTCAGGAACAGTGGAGGAGGAGGAGGGGTCAGGAACAGTAGAGGAGGAGGAGGGGGAAAGAGGAGGAGGAGGACGGGTCATTGACAGTGGAGGAGGAGGAGGGGTTAGGAACAGTAGAGGAGGAGGAGGGGTCAGGAACAGTAGAGGAGGAGGGGTCAGGAACAGTGGAGGAGGAGGGGTCAGGAACAGTGGAGGAGCAGGAGGAGAGGTCAGGAACAGTGGAGGAGGAGGAGGAGTCAGGAACAGTAGAGGAGGAGGAGGGGTCAGGAACAGTAGAGGAGGAGGATGGGTCAGGAACAGTAGAGGAGGAGGAGGGGTCAGGAACAGTAGAGGAGGAGGGGTCAGGTACAGTGGAGGAGCAGGAGGAGAGGTCAGGAACAGTGGAGGAGGAGGAGGAGTCAGGAACAGTAGAGGAGGAGGAGGGGTCAGGAACAGTAGAGGAGGAGGAGGGGTCAGGAACAGTAGAGGAGGAGGAGGAGAGGTCAGGAACAGTGGAGGAGCAGGAGGAGAGGTCAGGAACAGTGGAGGAGGAGGAGGGGTCAGGAACAGTGGAGGAGCAGGAGGAGAGGTCAGGAACAGTGGAGGAGGAGGGGTCAGGAACAGTGGAGGAGGAGGAGGGGGAAAGAGGAGGAGGAGGACGGGTCATTGACAGTGGAGGAGGAGGAGGGGTTAGGAACAGTAGAGGATAGAGGAGGAGGGGTCAGGAACAGTAGAGGAGGAGGAGGGGGAAAGAGGAGGAGGTGGGGTCAGGAACAGTGGAGGAGGAGGAGGGGTCAGGAACAGTAGAGGAGGAGGAGGGGGAAAGAGGAGGAGGAGGACGGGTCATTGACAGTGGAGGAGGAGGAGGGGTTAGGAACAGTAGAGGAGGAGGAGGGGTCAGGAACAGTAGAGGAGGAGGGGTCAGGAACAGTGGAGGAGCAGGAGGAGAGGTCAGGAACAGTGGAGGAGGAGGAGGAGTCAGGAACAGTAGAGGAGGAGGAGGGGTCAGGAACAGTAGAGGAGGAGGATGGGTCAGGAACAGTAGAGGAGGAGGAGGGGTCAGGAACAGTAGAGGAGGAGGGGTCAGGTACAGTGGAGGAGCAGGAGGAGAGGTCAGGAACAGTGGAGGAGGAGGAGGAGTCAGGAACAGTAGAGGAGGAGGAGGGGTCAGGAACAGTAGAGGAGGAGGAGGGGTCAGGAACAGTAGAGGAGGAGGAGGAGAGGTCAGGAACAGTGGAGGAGCAGGAGGAGAGGTCAGGAACAGTGGAGGAGGAGGAGGGGGTCAGGAACAGTGGAGGAGCAGGAGGAGAGGTCAGGAACAGTGGAGGAGGAGGAGGGGTCAGGAACAGTAGAGGAGGAGGGGTCAGGAACAGTGGAGGAGGAGGGGTCAGGAACAGTAGAGGAGGAGGGGTCAGGAACAGTGGAGGAGGAGGGGTCAGGAACAGTGGAGGAGGAGGGGTCAGGAACAGTGGAGGAGGAGGAGGGGTCAGGAACAGTGGAACATGTGCTCATGTTGTCTTTGTTTGTGTGCCGGTGCTCATATAGTATGAGTCTTTGTGTGTGTGTGCCGGTGCTCATATATTATGAGTCTTTGTGTGTGTGTGCCGGTGCTCATATATTATGGGTCTTTGTGTGTGTGTGCCTGTGCTCATATAGTATGGGTCTTTGTGTGTGTGTGTGCCTGTGCTCATATAGTATGAGTCTTTGTGTGTGTGTGCCAGTGCTCATATAGTATGAGTCTTTGTGTGTGTGTGCCGGTGCTCATATATTATGGGTCTTTGTGTGTGTGTGCCTGTGCTCATATAGTATGAGCCTTTGTGTGTGTGTGCCAGTGCTCATATAGTATGGGTCTTTGTGTGTGTGTGCCTGTGCTCATATAGTATGAGTCTTTGTGTGTGTGTGCCGGTGCTCATATATTATGGGTCTTCGTGTGTGTGTGCCTGTGCTCATATAGTATGAGTCTTTGTGTGTGTGTGCCTGTGCTCATATAGTATGAGTCTTTGTGTGTGTGTGCCGGTGCTCATATATTATGGGTCTTCGTGTGTGTGTGCCTGTGCTCATATATTATGGGTCTTCGTGTGTGTGTGCCTGTGCTCATATAGTATGAGTCTTTGTGTGTGTGTGTGCCAGTGCTCATATAGTATGAGCCTTTGTGTGTGTGTGTGCCAGTGCTCATATAGTATGGGTCTTTGTGTGTGTGTGCCTGTGCTCATATAGTATGGGTCTTTGTGTGTGTGCCTGCGCTCCTGTGTGTAAAGCTATCCTGAAAAGGGCCAGTTTTGTCCAAATAATAACTATAAAATGTGACGTTTATATTATTTTTATTCTATATAATTGTATCTTAATCGGCTCTCTTAAACCAGTCATGTATAGTCACCACAAGCCATCACAGTAAATCTAGAATGATTACAACCTATATTTCTGTCATGTTTTAACAGGCCCTTTCTTCAAATATTCCAGACTCCTAGAAACCACACCACCAACTTGCCAGTGGCGCCCAGAAACACTTTCCTGCGTCAAGGCAGTCGCCTTCAATATCTGTCTCTCCTTCTTTTCATATGTCTTTAAATCCTCCCTCTGCGGCGGCAGCGGGTTCCTCAGAGGGTGACATCATCAGTCAACGCCTGAGTGAATCGGTTGCCATGACACCATGACTGTTTGAAGTTCTGTGGTACTGTAAACTGGGAATGAAAGTGTCTTATTCGATATTCAGTGAGGGGTTCTGCGGGGGGAAAAAAGCCAACAGAAGTGAAGCATGTAGCATTGCTGACTTTGAAGGGGACTAGGGAAGGCTCGGAAAAGGAATGTTGGTTTCCCATTCCCGCAGACGGCCGGAACTCCCTTCACTAAGCACATACACGGAATAAATAAAGACAAAGCATGCGTAGCGGTTCGTGTTGGTCTAGGTTAGACGTTGTTCCTGATATACAGGGTTTCCTTCAGCAGGGGCCTCAGCTCTGATTAAAAAGAAGAAAGATGAGAGACATCTGACATAAACAGGAGCTAATCAACACACACACATACATGTGCACACACACTTAACCACACACCCACGCACACCTCTAAACAAAGTGTCTTTCGATCTCTCTCTATATATTTCTCTTGATACATCCCATTGGTCACACTCTGGTTGAATCAACATTATTTCCATGTCATTTCAATTAAATGACGTTGAACCAACATGGAATAGACGTGGAATTGACGTCTGTGCCAAGTGGGGCTGTTCTTGCCTTTCTTCCTTGTTTTCAAACAATGATGTGTGCTAGTTCCTTTGAATGTCATTGTATTTCCTGATCTAGCCAGGCTATTCCCAAAACCACATCCCTTTTCTCTGATCCACAGAATTCCAAACGTGTTCCTGGCCCAATTAGTCTGAGTTGATGATGTTGTGTCATCAGCCGCGGGGGAAGTACACAGGGTGTGGTTGCTGACGTCTCAATCAACTTTCCCCTCAGTTTAAGGGATGCAAACTGTGTGTGACAGCTCTGTATTGATGTATAACACACCTACAACTCTCTATATCCCTCCTCCCTCACAAAACATGCTGACACACACCTCAGTTGGAGTGCTGGGTTCTATCACCTAGCAACTTTGCATCTGTATTTGGAGGCAGAAATCATGTGTGACTGCAGGAAACCATTGCTGGAGTAAAGGATGGAAAAGTTGTGTCTGTTCTAGCCCTGCTGTCTCTCCAACTCTCTGTATCTTGCTTGCTCTCTTCCTCTACCTCATGGTCTCGGTCTCTCTCTCTCTCTCTCTCTCTCTCTCTCTCTCTCTCTCTCTCTCTCTCTCTCTCTCTCTCTCTCTCTCTCACACTCTTTCTCTCTCTCTCTCTCTCTCTCTCTCTCTCTCTCTCTCTCTCTCTCTCTCTCTCTCTCTCTCTCTCTCTCTCTCTCTCTCTCTCTCTCTCTCTCTCTCTCTCTCTCTCTCTCTCTCTCTCTCTCTCTCTCTCTCTCTCTCTCTCTCTCTCTCTCTCTCTCTCTCTCTGTCTCTCTCTCTGTCTCTCTCACTGTCTCTCTCCACTGTCTCTCCCCCCTCTCTCTCTCTCTCTCTCTCTCTCTCTCTCTCTCTCTCTCTCTCTCTCTCTCTCTCTCTCTCACACTCTCTCTCTCTCTCTCTCTCTCTCTCTCTCTCTCTCTCTCTCTCTCTCTCTCTCTCTCTCTCTCTCTCTCTCTCTCTCTCTCTCTCTCTCTCTCTCTCTCTCTCTCTCTCTCTCTCTCTCTCTCTCTCTCTCTCTCTCTCTCTCTCTCTCTCTCTCTCTCTCTCTGTCTCTCTCTCTGTCTCTCTCACTGTCTCTCTCCACTGTCTCTCTCCCCCCCTCTCTCTCTCTCTCTCTCTCTCTCTCTCTCTCTCTCTCTCTCTCTCTCTCTCTCTCTCTCTCTCTCTCTCTCTCTCTCTCTCTCTCTCTCTCTCTCTCTCTCTCTCTCTCTCTCTCTCTCTCTCTCTCTCTCTCTCTCTCTCACTCTCTCTCTCTCTCCTCTCTCTCTCTCTCTCTCTCTCTCTCTCTCTCTCTCTCTCTCTCTCTCTCTCTCTGTCTCTCTCTCTGTCTCTCTCACTGTCTCTCTCTCTCTCTCTCCCCCTCTCTCTCTCTCTCTCTCTCTCTCTCTCTCTCTCTCTCTCTCTCTCTCTCTCTCTCTCTCTCTCTCACACTCTCTCTCTCTCTCTCTCTCTCTCTCTCTCTCTCTCTCTCTCTCTCTCTCTCTCTCTCTCTCTCTCTCTCTCTCTCTCTCTCTCTCTCTCTCTCTCTCTCTCTCTCTCTCTCTCTCTCTCTCTCTCTCTCTCTCTCTCTGTCTCTCTCACTGTCTCTCTCCACTGTCTCTCCACTCTCCTCCCCTCCCCCCTCTCTCTCTCTCTCTCTCTCTCTCTCTCTCTCTCTCTCTCTCTCTCTCTCTCTCTCTCTCTCTCTCTCTCTCCCTCTCTCTCTCTCTCTCTCTCTCTCTCTCTCTCTCTCTCTCTCTCTCTCTCTCTCTCTCTCTCTCTCTCTCTCTCTCTCTCTCTCTCTCTCTCTCTCTCTCTCTCTCTCTTTCCTTCATCCTTCCTTCCTTCATCCATCCCGCCAACCATCTGGTGCCCATACAGCACTGAGCTGAGTCCACCTCTAAAAACCCACTGCTGGGCTTTAACACACACACACTGCACGCATGTACAGTGCCTTGCGAAAGTATTCGGCCCCTTGAACTTTGCGACCTTTTGCCACATTTCAGGCTTCAAACATAAAGATATAAAACTGTATTTTTTTGTGAAGAATCAACAACAAGTGGGACACAATCATGAAGTGGAACGACATTTATTGGATATTTCAAACTTTTTTAACAAATTAAAAACTGAAAAATTGGGCGTGCAAAATTATTCAGCCCCTTTACTTTGAGTGCAGCAAACTCTCTCCAGAAGTTCAGTGAGGATCTCTGAATGATCCAATGTTGACCTACATGACTAATGATGATAAATACAATCCACCTGTGTGTAATCAAGTCTCCGTATAAATGCACCTGCACTGTGATAGTCTCAGAGGTCTGTTAAAAGCGCAGAGAGCATCATGAAGAACAAGGAACACACCAGGCAGGTCCGAGATACTGTTGTGAAGAAGTTTAAAGCCGGATTTGGATACAAAAAGATTTCCCAAGCTTTAAACATCCCAAGGAGCACTGTGCAAGCGATAATATTGAAATGGAAGGAGTATCAGACCACTGCAAATCTACCAAGACCTGGCCGTCCCTCTAAACTTTCAGCTCATACAAGGAGAAGACTGATCAGAGATGCAGCCAAGAGGCCCATGATCACTCTGGATGAACTGCAGAGATCTACAGCTGAGGTGGGAGACTCTGTCCATAGGACAACAATCAATCGTATATTGCACAAATCTGGCCTTTATGGAAGAGTGGCAAGAAGAAAGCCATTTCTTAAAGATATCCATAAAAAGTGTTGTTTAAAGTTTGCCACAAGCCACCTGGGAGACACACCAAACATGTGGAAGATTGGCAACAATGCAAAATGTTATGTTTAGCGTAAAAGCAACACAGCTCATCACCCTGAACACACCATCCCCACTGTCAAACATGGTGGTGGCAGCATCATGGTTTGGGCCTGCTTTTCTTCAGCAGGGACAGGGAAGATGGTTAAAATTGATGGGAAGATGGATGGAGCCAAATACAGGACCATTTTGGAAGAAAACCTGATGGAGTCTGCAAAAGACCTGAGACTGGGACGGAGATTTGTCTTCCAACAAGACAATGATCCAAAACATAAAGCAAAATCTACAATGGAATGGTTCGAAAATAAATATATCCAGGTGTTAGAATGGCCAAGTCAAAGTCCAGACCTGAATCCAATCGAGAATCTGTGGAAAGAACTGAAAACTGCTGTTCACAAATGCTCTCCATCCAACCTCACTGAGCTTGAGCTGTTTTGCAAGGAGGAATGGGAAAAAATGTCAGTCTCTCGATGTGCAAAACATAATTCCAGACGCCTCACTTCCCCTAGCCTACTTTCCACAAAGGAACTGGGCAGGTAATTCCTGTATGGGAGTAACAGTACATGAATATACAGTGGATGACGGTACAGGCAGTGAAGAGGCTTTCATGCAATAAGGCTTTCATACAATAAGTACCCTCTGAAAACTCCACTCTAACATGGCAGCTCTGAGACCTCCACTCTAACATGGCAGCTCTGAGAGCTCCACTCTAACATGGCAGCTCTGAGACCTCCACTCTAACATGGATGGCAGCTCTGAGACCTCCACTCTAACATGGCGGCTCTGAGACCTCCACTCTAACATGGCAGCTCTGAAATTTCCACTCTACCATGGCAGCTCTGAGACCTCCACTCTAACATGGCAGCTCTGAGACCTCCACTCTACCATGGCAGCTCTGAGATCTCCACTCTAACATGGCAACTCTGAGACCTCCACTCTAACATGGTGGATCTGAAACCTCCACTCTAACATGGCGGCTCTGAGACCTCCACTCTAACATGGCAGCTCTGAAATCTCCACTCTACCATGGCAGCTCTGAGAGCTCCACTCTAACATGGTGGATCTGAGACCTCCACTCTAACATGGCAGATCTGAAACCTCCACTCTAACATGGCGGTTCTGAGACCTCCACTCTAACATGGCAGCTCTGAGAGCTCCACTCTAACATGGCAGCTCTGAAACCTCCACTCTAACTTGGCAGCTCTGGGAGCTCCACTCTAACATGGCAGCTCTGAGAGCTCCACTCTAACATGGCAGCTCTGAGAGCTCCACTCTAATATGGCAGCTCTGAAACCTCCACTCTAACTTGGCAGCTCTGGGAGCTCCACTCTAACATGGCAGCTCTGAGAGCTCCACTCTAATATGGCAGCTCTGAAACCTCCACTCTAACTTGGCAGCTCTGGGAGCTCCACTCTAACATGGCAGCTCTGAGACCTCCACTCCAACATGGCAGCTCTAAGACCTCCACTCTAACATGGCAACTCTAAGACCTCCACTCTAATATGGCGGCTCTGAGACCTCCACTCTAACATGGTGGCTCTGAGACCTCCACTCTAACATGGCAGCTCTGAAACCTCCATTCTACCATGGCAGCTCTGAAACCTCCACTCTAACACGGCAGCTCTGAAACCTCCACTCTAACATGGCAGGTCTGAAACCTCCACTCTACCATGGCAGCCCTGAGAGCTCCACTCTAACATGGCATTCTCTGAGAGCTCCACTCTAACATGGCAGCTCTGAGAGCTCCACTCTACCATGGCAGCTCTGAGACCTCCACTCTAACATGGCAGCTCTGAGACCTCCACTCTAACATGGCGGCTCTGAGACCTCCACTCTAACATGGCAGCTCTGAGAGCTCCACTCTAACATGGCAGCTCTGAAACCACTCTATCATGGCAGCTCTGAGAGTTCCACTCTAACATGGCAGCTCTGAGACCTCCACTCTAACATGGCAGCTCTGAGACCTCCACTCTAACATGGCAGCTCTGAGACCTCCACTCTAACATGGCAGCTCTGAGAGCTCCACTCTAACATGGCAGCTCTGAGAGCTCCACTCTAACATGGCAGCTCTGAGACCTCCACTCTAACATGGCAGCTCTGAGACCTCCACTCTAACATGGCAGCTCTGAGACCTCCACTCTAACATGGCAGCTCTGAGAACTCCACTCTAACATGTTTATGTAACAGAAGGCTGGAGTGGCATAAGGGCAACATTGTCAGAGCGTTAGTATAGATATCAGGGGGCTTGATCGGTGGCAGATGCTGTTTGTGTAATCACAGTGGGTCAGACAGGGGTAACCAGGGGCAACAGCAGGGTTCCAGAGCTACGGAACACAGAACAGACCTCTTCAATTTCAGAGCTACAGAGACAGACTTCTCCGGTCGTGATCCGCGATTCGACTACGGTTCCTTTCCCTGTCAGAACCCAAGACCTGGAGAGTGTCAGGGTAACACACACACACACACACACACACACACACACACACACACACACACACACACACACACACACACACACACACACACACACACACACACACACACACACACACACACACACACACACACACACACACCAGATTGGTGGCACCTTCATTTGGGAGAACGGGCTCTTGGTAATGACTGGAGCAGGAAAGGTGGAATGGTATCAAATACATCAAGGTTTCCAGGAGCTTGATACCATTCAATTTGCTCCGTTCCGGCCATTATTATGAGCCGTTCTCCCATCAGCAGCCTCCTGTGATACAAACGCAGGCAATCACGCTTCAAGCAAGAATACACACACACCAGCATGCAGCAAACACGCAATGGAATGGAATTATTTTAAGAGCCTTAACACATTTCTTGGAGTGTTTTCCTCAGATCCAAATTTAAGGTGTCATGAACCAGGAGGATTAATTGTTAAACTTAATAACCATCATTATCTGGAATTATTTCAAATTCTCCTAAATTCTCATCTTTCCAGGACATGTGTTCAGAGAGTTTGACTGCTGATGAGATCCAGAACACTTTTCCTTAGAAATGTCACCATTTTCTTCTGTCTTTTTTCCTGTTCTGTCTTTTTTCTCCCTCTCTTCCTGGAGCTAATTTCCACAATGATTTCATGGTTGCAGAATGTCCTAATTGCGGAGAGCTGGTCTCTCAAGCTGCGGGGCAGCTTTTGGCTGTGGGGTGGGGGGGTACCAGCATATATGTGTGTGTGTGTGTGTGTGTGTGTGTGTGTGTGTGTGTGTATGCGTTTGCGTTTGCGCGTGTGTGTGTATGTGTATGCATTTGCGTTTGCGCGTGCGCGTGTGTGTGTGTGTAGAGATTTGGGGTGGGTCAGGGACTTTTAGGACTGGGGTACCTGTCAGTTTGATTGACGTTTAGTGGACCTGTGTGCCCCTGTACCCCTAACCCCCTTTCCAACCCACCCCTCCTCCTACCTACTCACTCTGTCTGACAGTTAAACCCAGGTGGGGGACGTAGGTGTGTGTGTGAGTGTATGAGTGTGTGTCTGGGCAGTAAATATATAGAACAGGGGTCTACTCAAAGAACAGGGGTCTACCCCTGCCCCAAAAGGCCAAAATAACACTTAACTCTACTCACGCTGTTTCACTCAATCACTGTATAGTCTGAACACAGCACACAACAAACACAGGAAATGCTATGATGAACACATAAAGACACATTCAGGGCCAGAAATTAGCACCAGTACTCTAATACTATTCCACTTATATTTTCAACTGTTATTCAGGGCCCAAGATAATCATGTAATGCTTATGGGGGAGTTCAGTGTCCTGATGATAAGAACCATGTGGACAAATACATTCTCAACATATCAACTTCTATTTACAGCTATTGTACTTGCAAGACAATAGTTTGCATTCATTCCAGTTCATCCTAGATTATACTGTTGCCTGTGTTTTAACTATGTGTGGGTGTGTGTGAGTGTGTGGTGTTTGTGTGCACGTGTGTGTGTGTGCTTATGTGTGTGTGTGTGTGCATGTGTGTGTGCTTGTGTGTGTGCGTGTGTGCATGTGTGTGTGTGGTGTGTGTGTGTGTGTGTGCTACACACCATTATTTACACACACACTATTTCTAATTTCACACTTCGCACACTTTCTGTCATCTCCTGAAAATAGAGAAATGAAAAACTCAAGGGAGAGGTTGATGAAAATGAAATAGAGAAATGAAAAGAAGAGAGAGAACGAGGGAATGATAGAGCACTGCCAATGGTTTACCCTCAGACGGAAACCAATCGCAATAGAAACTGCAGGGCCTGAGTCAGCAAACTGCATCATAACCATTTCACACAATTGAATTGAATAACGAGTTGATAAGACGAACCTGATTAGTGACATGGTCAAAACATATTGACGCAACGGTAGCTAAGATGGGGAGAGGTCTGTCCATGATAAAACTCTGTTCTGCTTTCTACGATGGGGAGAGGTCTGTCCATGATAAAACTCTGTTCTGCTTTCTACGATGGGGAGAGGTCTGTCCATGATAAAACTCTGTTCTGCTTTCTAAGATGGGGAGAGGTCTGTCCATGATAAAACTCTGTTCTGCTTTCTAAGATGGGGAGAGGTCTGTCCATGATAAAACTCTGTTCTGGTTTCTACGATGGGGAGAGGTCTGTCCATGATAAAACTCTGTTCTGCTTCCTACGATGGGGAGAGGTCTCCATGATACAACTCTGTTCTGCTTTCTAAGATGGGGAGAGGTTTGTCCATGATAAAACTCTGTTCTGCTTTCTAAGATGGGGAGAGGTTTGTCCATGATAAAACTCTGTTCTGCTTTCTAAGATGGGGAGAGGTCTGTCCATGATAAAACTCTGTTCTGCTTTCTAAGATGGGGAGAGGTCTGTCCATGATAAAACTCTGTTCTGGTTTCTACGATGGGGAGAGGTCTGTCCATGATAAAACTCTGTTCTGCTTTCTAAGATGGGGAGAGGTCTGTCCATGATAAAACTCTGTTCTGCTTTCTAAGATGGGGAGAGGTCTGTCCATGATAAAACTCTGCTCTGCTTTCTAAGATGGGGAGAGGTCTGTCCATGATAAAACTCTGTTCTGCTTTCTAAGATGGGGAGAGGTCTGTCCATGATAAAACTCTGTTCTGCTTTCTACGATGGGGAGAGGTCTGTCCATGATAAAACTCTGTTCTGCTTTCTACGATGGGGAGAGGTCTGTCCATGATAAAACTCTGTTCTGCTTTCTAAGATGGGGAGAGGTCTGTCCATGATAAAACTCTGTTCTGCTTTCTAAGATGGGGAGAGGTTTGTCCATGATAAAACTCTGTTCTGCTTTCTAAGATGGGGAGAGGTCTGTCCATGATAAAACTCTGTTCTGCTTTCTAAGATGGGGAGAGGTCTGTCCATGATAAAACTCTGTTCTGCTTTCTAAGATGGGGAGAGGTCTGTCCATGATAAAACTCTGTTCTGGTTTCTACGATGGGGAGAGGTCTGTCCATGATAAAACTCTGTTCTGCTTTCTAAGATGGGGAGAGGTTTGTCCATGATAAAACTCTGTTCTGCTTTCTAAGATGGGGAGAGGTCTGTCCATGATAAAACTCTGTTCTGCTTTCTAAGATGGGGAGAGGTCTGTCCATGATAAAACTCTGTTCTGCTTTCTAAGATGGGGAGAGGTTTGTCCATGATAAAACTCTGTTCTGCTTTCTAAGATGGGGAGAGGTCTGTCCATGATAAAACTCTGTTCTGCTTTCTAAGATGGGGAGAGGTCTGTCCATGATAAAACTCTGTTCTGCTTTCTAAGATGGGGAGAGGTTTGTCCATGATAAAACTCTGTTCTGCTTTCTAAGATGGGGAGAGGTCTGTCCATGATAAAACTCTGTTCTGGTTTCTACGATGGGGAGAGGTCTGTCCATGATAAAACTCTGTTCTGCTTTCTAAGATGGGGAGAGGTTTGTCCATGATAAAACTCTGTTCTGCTTTCTAAGATGGGGAGAGGTCTGTCCATGATAAAACTCTGTTCTGCTTTCTAAGATGGGGAGAGGTCTGTCCATGATAAAACTCTGTTCTGCTTTCTAAGATGGGGAGAGGTTTGTCCATGATAAAACTCTGTTCTGCTTTCTAAGATGGGGAGAGGTCTGTCCATGATAAAACTCTGTTCTGGTTTCTACGATGGGGAGAGGTCTGTCCATGATAAAACTCTGTTCTGCTTTCTAAGATGGGGAGAGGTTTGTCCATGATAAAACTCTGTTCTGCTTTCTAAGATGGGGAGAGGTCTGTCCATGATAAAACTCTGTTCTGCTTTCTAAGATGGGGAGAGGTCTGTCCATGATAAAACTCTGTTCTGCTTTCTAAGATGGGGAGAGGTTTGTCCATGATAAAACTCTGTTCTGCTTTCTAAGATGGGGAGAGGTTTGTCCATGATAAAACTCTGTTCTGCTTTCTAAGATGGGGAGAGGTCTGTCCATGATAAAACTCTGTTCTGCTTTCTAAGATGGGGAGAGGTCTGTCCATGATAAAACTCTGTTCTGCTTTCTAAGATGGGGAGAGGTTTGTCCATGATAAAACTCTGTTCTGCTTTCTAAGATGGGGAGAGGTCTGTCCATGATAAAACTCTGCTCTGCTTTCTAAGATGGGGAGAGGTCTGTCCATGATAAAACTCTGCTCTGCTTTCTAAGATGGGGAGAGGTCTGTCCATGATAAAACTCTGCTCTGCTTTCTAAGATGGGGAGAGGTTTGTCCATGATAAAACTCTGTTCTGCTTTCTAAGATGGGGAGAGGTCTCCATGATACAACTCTGCTCTGCTTTCTAAGATGGGGAGAGGTCTGTCCATGATAAAACTCTGTTCTGCTTTCTAAGATGGGGAGAGGTCTCCATGATACAACTCTGCTCTGCTTTCTAAGATGGGGAGAAAAACAATCCTACAGACTTCAGTTTTATCCCACCTGGACTACTGACCAGTTATATGGTTTAGTGCTGCAAAGAAAGACATTACAGTTGGCCCAGACAGAAAATCACAGCTGGCCCTTAGATGTACACTAATGGCCGATATCAATAACATGAAGTCAGTCTCTCCTGGCTCAAAGTAGAGGAGACTGCATCACCACTTTCATTTGTGAGGGGTTTTGAAAGCACTGATATGTCTGTTCAAACAGCTAACACACAACTCAGACACCCATACATACCCCACAAGACATACCACCAGTGGTCTCGTCACAGTCCCAAGTCCAGAACAGACTATTGGGGAAAAGCCCAGTACTACATAGAGCCATGACTACATGGAACTCTTCCACAAGAAGTAACTCAAGCGAGCAGTTAAACAACACCTCACGGCACAAGGCAGACTGTGAAGAGACACACACACACACACATTTCATTTGTATTATACATTTGTAAAATATAGTGTAGTAAAGTATTGTATGATGTAAGGTTCACTCACTGCTTTAGACTGTAGTGAAATACAGGTACATTAAAGAGGGCTATTAATAAACCCATGTCTAAACCTAGCTTTCTTTAGCCAATGTCATTATGAATCATGTTCTCTACGATAGTACAACGCTAATGTGTCTGTTGATTAAATGACAACGTTAGTTTGTGGTGACCGTTTAGACCAGTTCTTGGTTGTGTCTTCCATATTTCAGTGTTGGGAGGTGGTAACATTAGGTGATATTTCCACATTCTGGACCAATCAAAATCAACTTGATACCCTCGTCATTTTCATCTCCAGATCCGTGGCTTTCTATTCCTCTCACCTGGTCAATTAATGTTGAGAGGGGTTGTTTCTATGGCAGTTTATAGGGGAAGAGTCAGAAATACACCATGAAAACTGGACCAGATTTTTTTGTGGGGAGGGTAGAAATTGAATTTCAGTCTATTTGGTTTGTTAGTTGATATATATATGTAACGGTTTTCTTCACCTGCCTCTGATTGAGAACCATATCAGGCCATACATAGAAACGGACAAACTAGATACACAACATAGAATGCTCACGGCCTGACCAACACTAAAACAAGGAAAACACAAAAGAACCATGGTCAGAACGTGACAATATATATATATATATATAGAGGCTCAATTTAGTTTTGTATTCCGCAGATTTCATTTATAAAAGCAAATGTTATCACACACGAACCTGCAACCACTAGCTAGCTTGTCAGTTGACATTTGAAGTTAGCACAGTTCTGCCCACGGAAAAGTGACATAGTTCTATTGAGAAGCGACCACATTTTGACAATGGTTTTAAGGACATCTTATTCACTCTAATCACGCAACATTCTCATAGTAAATGGTCTGGAACCTTCTTGCCATTTGTGCCCTTTGAGCTCTTGTCTCTGCCCAATAATGTTTGTACCATGTTTTGTACTGCTGCCATGTTGTGTTGCTACCATGGTGTTTAAGTTGTTTTGCTGCCATGTTGTGTTGCTACCATGGTGTTTAAGTTGTTTTGCTGCCATGTTGTGTTGCTACCATGGTGTTTAAGTTGTTTTGCTGCCATGTTGTGTTGCTACCATGGTGTTTAAGTTGTTTTGCTGCCATGTTGTGTTGCTACCATGGTGTTTAAGTTGTTTTGCTGCCATGTTGTGTTGCTACCATGGTGTTTAAGTTGTTTTGCTGCCATGCTATGTTGTTGTCATAGGTCTCTCTTTTTGTAGTGTTGTGTTGTCTCTCTTGTCGTGATGTGTGTCTTGTCCTATATTTTTCAGTAATTTATTTTTATCTTTAATCCCAGCCCAGGCCCGCCGGCTGCCTTTTGGTGTCTGTCTGTGTCTGTCTGTCTGTCTGTCTGTCTGTCTGTCTGTCTGTCTGTCTGTCTGTCTGTCTGTCTGTCTGTCTGTCTGTCTGTCTGTCTGTCTGTCTGTCTGTCTGTCTGTCTGTCTGTCTGTCTGTCTGTCTGTCTGTCTGTCTGTCTGTCTGTCTGTCTGTCTGTCTGTCTGTCCCTCTGTCTGTCTCTCTGTCTGTCTCTCTGCTTTTTCCCTACCATATTATTAACTTTGGTGAATTCACGGTGTGTCTGGCTAGCTGCTGTCACAGTGCTGCTACAGGGGCCAGCTGTGGGGGTCCTTCAGTGAGGGGCTGTCCATGTATCTGTCTGACAGGACCAGGGCTGGGTTTACACTGTCCTGAATGCCCAGCCGTCGCTCCTAATTACCGTCCCATCACAGAGCCGGGGAACTGCAGGGGAAGTGGAGAGAACCAGAGGTCTGGAAGTCATTACTCTGTGAGTTGAGTGAGTACCCCGTCTCCACCTCTATCCCCTCTGGCTTTAATCACTCACAGCTGAGGAGGGCTGGGGAATGGAGGTTTCAAGGGGGGCTCAATCAGTAACAAGTGCGATTGATTCTACTCAGCCCCACCCCTCTCTTTGTATAAGGAACCCTAATACTCATGCATGCGCAGACACACACCCATGGGGTGCTGCCATGTTTCTGGAGAGGAAACTATCTCTCACAGCAACAGGAAATGAAGAGGCGAACACACACAGGCTGCTCTGTATCACCAACCTCTCTCTCACACACACACACACACACACACACACACACACACACACACACACACACACACACACACACACACACACACACACACACACACACACACACACACACACACACACACACACACACACACACACACACACACACACACACACACACACACACACACACACACACCCCTAGGCCCTAGGCTGGTCCTTGGAGTCTGCTGGGCATGCTTGTTTTTGTCAGCCCTCTGTTGTCACGAGACCCTGACAGATGGGACGTTAGGGGAAAGAGTGTGTGTATGTGTGTATGTTAGAGGGTCGACACTTAGTGCTTCTGACGCATCAACCGCAGCTACCCATGATGCCTGCCGGGCGGGCGAGGGCTGACGGGGAAAAGGAGAGGCACAGAAAACACAGCCCCTCATCAAACAGCCTCTAATCAGTAGAGCACACACGCACACACTCACAATTACACCTACACCCAAATACACCCATCAGGAGACACACATATTCTCTGTCTCTGTAAGGGCTGACGCTGGACAGGAGACGCAGGTACGGGGAGTCAGAAATTTATTCGGAAACAGACAGAGAGGAAGACAGGAACAGCGTCAGCACAAGGGTAACAGGTACATATGACAAACAATGCAGTAGCGGAGAACAGAGCTGGGGAACTGACTAATATAGGGGAGGTAATAAACAGGTGATTGAGTGAGTCCAGTATCGCTGAAGCGTGTGATGAGGGAAGGCAGGAGTGTGTAATGCAGGGCAGCCTGGCTCCCTCGAGCGCCAGGGGGGGAAGAGCGTGAGCAGGCGTGACAGGCTCTTACATCTCTGTCCCTATCTCTCTCTCTGCACCTGAGTTGTGTGTCAAATTCAACAAGATCTGATAGTTTCACTTCGAAATTTGACCTATTATTGATGAACAGTGTGTGTGTGTATTTTTTTCGCATTCATTCCGAGTGTTTACAGGGTTAATTCCGCGTGGTTACAGAGTTTAAACAGAAGCCACTCAAAGTTTAACTTTAAGTATTCATTCTGAGTGGTTAAGGTTAGGGCTATGGTTTAGGGAAGGCTTAAAACATCAAGTAATAATAATAATAATAATAGTATCATGAAGTTTTCTCCCGGCTTGCCAGGGCATTGTGAACTGCCGTGGTGCCGTGGTTAGAGTTGCATGTTTTGGTCTGAGAAGCGAGTTTATCCTTCGAGCATCATACGTTTGTGCCAGTGCTGGGCAATCATTTTTTATTTCAATTGTGAGCGCCAAGAAAGGCACATATTGACATTCTCAGGACCTTTTTAAAGGTCTAGTGATGAGTCTGGTCTAATCTCCATGTCTCTCTCTCTGCGCCTGAGTGTGTCTAATCCAGCCAGGTCACGTGATACAAGTCAGTTTTCGACGTCCATCCATATCTGAGGATGTCCGGAGATAAAGTGGAAACTGGCCACTAGGGGCAACATTGAGCGCTGTACTATCAAGTAAGTTTTGGTTTTGCTAGGGCGTTGTGGATGGGAATGACGGATGGGCGTAAGCATCTGCCTCTGACTTAAGCATTTGCCTCAAATGGTTGCATCTTTGAATACAGTGATAGAAAGTTGTTTTGATATTGTTGTTTTTAAGCCCATCCCAAACCTTAACCCTTATCTTAACCATTCGAATGCATAACATTACATTTGGAGTTAATGCTTAAACTTACCCCTAACCTTAAAAAGTTAAGTTAACGCCTAAAACCTAACCTTAAACACTTTGAAATTTGATGTTTGGAACAACTTTGAAATTTGACATTTGAAAAACATCTAATTCCGAGGTGAGACTGTGAGAGCTGGTAGGTCCTTCTGTAGCTCAGTTGGTAGAGCATGGCGCTTGTAGTGCCAGGGTAGTGGGTTCGATCCCCGGGACCACCCATACGTAGAATGTATGCACACATGACTGTAAGTCGCTTTGGATAAAAGCGTCTGCTAAATGGCATATATTATATTATTTATTATTATAGGTCTAATCTCTATGTCTCCCTCTCTGCACCTGAGTTGTGTGTCTAAAGATGAAAGACTAAATCCTGTATGAGAGAACAAGGTCAGCTGAAGTTGTGTGTCTAAAGATGAAAGACTAAATCCTGTATGAGAGAACAAGGTCAGCTGAAGTTGTGTGTCTAAAGATGAAAGACTAAATCCTGTATGAGAGAACAAGGTCAGCTGAAGTTGTCATCCATCAACAGACAAATTGTTTCCTTCAGTGTCAGCAGTGTGTGTGTGTGTGTGTGTGTGTGTGTGTGTGTGTGTGTGTGTGTGTGTGTGTGTGTGTGTGTGTGTGTGTGTGTGTGTGTGTGTGTGTGTGTGTGTGTGTGTGTGTGTGTGTGTGTGTGTGTGTGTGTGTGTGTGTGTGTGTGTGTGTGTGTGTATGCGTGTGCGTTTGCGACCAGGGATCTCTCCTGTGCTCTCTGACAGTCTATAAACTGTGAACATGGATCTCTTCAGTCCTCTTTGACAGTCTATAAACTGTGAACATGGATCTCTCCTGTCCTATTTGACAGTCTATAAACTGTGAACATGGATCTCTCCTGTCCTATTTGACAGTCTATAAACTGTGAACATGGATCTCTCCTGTCCTATTTGTCATGCAGGTGAATGAGGACCCAAAAGCGACTTGGCGAAAACAGAGTCTTTAATCCAGTAAAGTATTTCTACAAACATAAGACATAATTCCACTCGTAATGATGAGAACAGACTGGAGACTCGATCAAGAACTGCAGGTTGCCTCGGGAAGGCACTTGAACCTAGCAGACTCAGACACCTGCTCTCCACGCAGCATCTGAGGGAAACACGACACGACAGGGCGATACACAGACACAGCACGGTGAACAATAGACAAGGATCCGACAGGACAGGAACGGAAAACAAGGGAAGAAATAGGGACTCTAATCAGGGGAAAAGATAAGGAACAGGTGTGGGAAGACTAAATGATTGATTAGGGGAATAGGAACAGCTGGGAGCAGGAACGGAACGATAGAGAGAAGAGAGAGAGGAAGGGAGAGAGAAAAAGGGGAACGAACCTAAAAAGACCAGCAGGGGGAAAATGAACAGAGGGAAAAGCAAAATGACAAGACAATTCTAAGACAAAACATGACAGTACCCCCCCACTCACCGAGCGCCTCCTGGCGCACTCGAGGAGGAATCCTGGCGGCAACGGAGGAAATCATCAATGAGTGAACGGTCCAGCACGTCCCGAGACGGAACCCAACTCCTCTCCTCAGGACCGTAACCCTCCCAATCCACTAAGTATTGGTGACCCCGTCCCCGAGAACGCATGTCCATGATCCTACGTACCTTGTAAATAGGTGCGCTCTCGACAAGGACGGGAGGGGGGAGGGAAGACGAACGGGGGTGCGAAGAAAGGGCTTGACACAGGAGACATGGAAGACAGGATGGACGCGACGAAGATGTCGCGGAAGAAGCAGTCGCACAGCGACAGGATTGACGACCTGGGAGACACGGAACGGACCAATGAACCGCGGAGTCAACTTACGAGAAGCTGTCGTAAGAGGAAGGTTGCGAGTGGAAAGCCACACTCTCTGGCCGCAACAATACCTTGGACTCTTAATCCTGCGTTTATTGGCGGCTCTCACAGTCTGTGCCCTGTAACGGCAAAGTGCAGACCTCACCCTCCTCCAGGTGCGCTCACAACGTTGGACAAACGCTTGAGCGGAGGGAACGCTGGACTCGGCAAGCTGGGAAGAGAACAGAGGAGGCTGGTAACCCAGACTACTCTGAAACGGAGATAACCCGGTAGCAGACGAAGGAAGCGAGTTGTGAGCGTATTCTGCCCAGGGGAGCTGTTCTGCCCAAGACGCAGGGTTTCTGAAAGAAAGGCTGCGTAGTATGCGACCAATCGTCTGATTGGCCCTCTCTGCTTGACCGTTAGACTGGGGATGAAACCCGGAAGAGAGACTGACGGACGCACCAATCAAACGACAGAACTCCCTCCAAAACTGTGACGTGAATTGCGGGCCTCTGTCTGAAACGGCGTCTAACGGGAGGCCATGAATTCTGAACACATTCTCAATGATGATTTGTGCCGTCTCCTTAGCGGAAGGAAGTTTAGCGAGGGGAATGAAATGTGCCGCCTTAGAGAACCTATCGACAACGTAAGAATCACAGTCTTCCCCGCAGACAAAGGCAGACCGGTAATGAAGTCTAGGGCGATGTGAGACCATGGTCGAGAAGGAATGGGGAGCGGTCTGAGACGACCGGCAGGAGGAGAGTTACCCGACTTAGTCTGCGCGCAGTCCGAACAAGCAGCCACGAAACGGCGCGTGTCACGCTCCTGAGTCAGCCACCAAAAGCGCTGGCGAATAGACGCAAGAGTGCCTCGAACACCGGGATGACCAGCTAACTTGGCAGAGTGAGCCCACTGAAGAACAGCCAGACGAGTGGAAACAGGAACGAAAAGGAGGTTACTAGGACAAGCGCGCGCGGCGACGCAGTGTGCGTGAGTGCTTGCTTAACCTGTCTTTCAATTCCCCAGACTGTCAACCCGACAACACGCCCATAAGGAAGAATCCCCTCGGGATCAGTAGAAGCCACAGAAGAACTAAACAGACGGGATAAGGCATCAGGCTTGGTGTTTTTGCTACCCGGACGGTAAGAAATCACAAACTCGAAACGAGCGAAAAACAACGCCCAACGAGCTTGACGGGCATTAAGTCGTTTGGCAGAACGGATGTACTCAAGGTTCTTATGGTCTGTCCAAACGACAAAAGGAACGGTCGCCCTCCAACCACTGTCGCCATTCGCCTAGGGCTAAGCGGATGGCGAGCAGTTCGCGGTTACCCACATCATAGTTGCGTTCAGATGGCGACAGGCGATGAGAAAAATAAGCGCAAGGATGAACCTTATCGTCAGACTGGAAGCGCTGGGATAGAATGGCTCCCACGCCTACCTCTGAAGCGTCAACCTCGACAATGAATTGTCTAGTGACGTCAGGAGTAACGAGGATAGGAGCGGACGTAAAACGTTCTTTTAGAAGATCAAAAGCTCCCTGGGCGGAACCGGACCACTTAAAACACGTCTTGACAGAAGTAAGAGCTGTGAGAGGGGCAGCAACTTGACCGAAATTACGAATGAAACGCCGATAGAAATTAGCGAAACCTAAAAAGCGCTGCAACTCGACACGTGACCTTGGAACGGGCCAATCACTGACAGCTTGGACCTTAGCGGTATCCATCTGAATGCCTTCAGCGGAAATAACGGAACCGAGAAAAGTAACGGAGGAGACATGAAAAGAGCACTTCTCAGCCTTCACGTAGAGACAATTCTCTAAAAGGCGCTGTAGAACACGTCGAACGTGCTGAACATGAATCTCGAGTGACGGTGAAAAAATCAGGATATCGTCAAGATAGACAAAAACAAAGATGTTCAGCATGTCTCTCAGAACATCATTAACTAATGCCTGAAAAACAGCTGGTGCATTGGCGAGACCAAACGGCAGAACCCGGTACTCAAAATGCCCTAACGGAGTGTTAAACGCCGTTTTCCACTCGTCCCCCTCTCTGATGCGCACGAGATGGTAAGCGTTACGAAGGTCCAACTTAGTAAAGCACCTGGCTCCCTGCAGAATCTCGAAGGCTGATGACATAAGGGGAAGCGGATAACGATTCTTAACCGTTATGTCATTCAGCCCTCGATAATCCACGCAGGGGCGCAGAGTACCGTCCTTTTTCTTAACAAAAAGAACCCCGCCCCGGCCGGAGAGGAAGAAGGCACTATGGTACCGGCGTCAAGAGACACAGATAAATAATCCTCGAGAGCCTTACGTTCGGGAGCCGACAGAGAGTATAGTCTACCCCGAGGAGGAGTGGTCCCCGGAAGGAGATCAATACTACAATCATACGACCGGTGAGGAGGAAGGGAGTTGGCTCGGGACCGACTGAAGACCGTGCGCAGATCATGATATTCCTCCGGCACTCCTGTCAAATCGCCAGGTTCCTCCTGAGAAGTGGGGAAAGAAGAAATGGGAGGGATGGCAGACATTAAACACTTCACATGACAAGAAACGTTCCAGGATAGGATAGAATTACTAGACCAATTAATAGAAGGATTATGACATACTAGCCAGGGATGACCCAAAACAACAGGTGTAAAAGGTGAACGAAAAATCAAAAAAGAAATAGTCTCACTGTGGTTACCAGATACTGTGAGAGTTAAAGGTAGTGTCTCAAATCTGATACTGGGAAGATGACTACCATCTAAGGCAAACATGGGCGTAGGCTTGTCTAACTGTCTGAAAGGAATGTCATGTTTCCGAGCCCATGCTTCGTCCATGAAACAACCCTCAGCCCCGAGTCAATCAAGGCACTGCATGTAGCACCCGAACCGGTCCAGCGTAGATGGACCGACATAGTAGTACAGGATCTAGATGAAGAGACCTGAGTAGTAGCGCTCACCAGTAGCCCTCCGCTTACTGATGAGCTCTGGCCTTTACTGGACATGAATTGACAAAATGTCCATCAAATCCGCAATAGAGGCACAGGCGGTTGGTGATCCTCCGTTCCCTCTCCTTAGTCAAGATGCGAATACCTCCCAGCTGCATGGGCTCAGTCTCTGAGCCAGAGGAGGGAGATGGTTGCGATGCGGAGCAGGGAAACACCGTTGACGCGAGCTCTCTTCCACGAGCTTGGTGACGAAGATCTACCCGTCGTTCTATGCGGATGGCGAGAGCAATCAAAGAGTCCACACTGGAAGGAACCTCCCGAGAGAGAATCTCATCTTTGACCACTGCGTGGAGTCCCTCCAGAAAACGAGCGAGCAGCGCCGGCTCGGTCCAGTCACTAGAGGCAGCAAGAGTGCGAAACTCTATAGAGTAATCCGTTATGGATCGATCACCTTGGCATAGGGAAGCCAGGGCCCTAGAAGCCTCCCTACCAAAAACTGAACGGTCAAAAACCCGAATCATCTCCTCTTTAAAGTTCTGGTAATTGTTAGAACAATCAGCCCTTGCCTCCCAGATAGCTGTGCCCCACTCTCGAGCCCGGCCAGTAAGGAGTGAAATGACGTAAGCAACCCGAGCTCTCTCGCTAGAGTATGTGTTGGGTTGGAGAGAGAACACAATATCACACTGGGTGAGAAAGGAGCGGCACTCCGTGGGCTGCCCGGAGTAGCAAGGTGGGTTATTAACCCTAGGTTCCGGAGGCTCGGCAGGCCAGGAAGTAACAGGTGGCACGAGACGAAGACTCTGGAACTGTCCAGAGAGGTCGGAAACCTGAGCGGCCAGGTTCTCCACGGCATGGCGAGCAGCAGACAATTCCTGCTCGTGTCTGCCGAGCATGGCTCCTTGGATCTCGACGGCAGTGTTACGAACGTCTGTAGTCGCTGGGTCCATTCCTTGTTCGGATCCTTCTGTCATGCAGGTGAATGAGGACCCAAAAGCGACTTGGCGAAAACAGAGTCTTTAATCCAGTAAAGTATTTCTACAAACATAAGACATAATTCCACTCGTAATGACGAGAACAGACTGGAGACTCGATCAAGAACTGCAGGTTGCCTCGGGAAGGCACTTGAACCTAGCAGACTCAGACACCTGCTCTCCACGCAGCATCTGAGGGAAACACGACACGACAGGGCGATACACAGACACAGCACGGTGAACAATAGACAAGGATCCGACAGGACAGGAACGGAAAACAAGGGAAGAAATAGGGACTCTAATCAGGGGAAAAGATAAGGAACAGGTGTGGGAAGACTAAATGATTGATTAGGGGAATAGGAACAGCTGGGAGCAGGAACGGAACGATAGAGAGAAGAGAGAGAGGAAGGGAGAGAGAAAAAGGGGAACGAACCTAAAAAGACCAGCAGGGGGAAAATGAACAGAGGGAAAAGCAAAATGACAAGACAATTCTAAGACAAAACATGACACTATTTGACAGTCTATAAACTGTGACCATCTCTCCTGTCCTCTTTGATAGTCTATAAACTGTGACCATCTCTCCTGTCCTATTTGACAGTCTATAAACTGTGACCATCTCTCCTGTCCTATTTGACAGTCTATAAACTGTGAACATGGATCTCTCCTGTCCTATTTGACAGTCTATAAACTGTGACCATCTCTCCTGTCCTCTTTGATAGTCTATAAACTGTGACCATCTCTCCTGTCCTATTTGACAGTCTATAAACTGTGACCATCTCTCCTGTCCTATTTGACAGTCTATAAACTGTGACCATCTCTCCTGTCCTATTTGACAGTCTATAAACTGTGACCATCTCTCCTGTCCTATTTGACAGTCTATAAACTGTGACCATCTCTCCTGTCCTATTTGACAGTCTATAAACTGTGACCATCTCTCCTGTCCTATTTGACAGTCTATAAACTGTGACCATCTCTCCTGTCCTATTTGACAGTCTATAAACTGTGACTATCTCTCCTGTCCTATTTGACAGTCTATAAACTATGACCATCTCTCCTGTCCTATTTGACAGTCTATAAACTGTGACCATCACTCCTGTCCTATTTGACAGTCTATAAACTGTGACCATCTCTCCTGTCCTATTTGACAGTCTATAAACTGTGAACATGGATCTCTCCAGTCCTCTTTGACAGTCTATAAAATGTGAACATGGATCTCTCCTGTCCTATCCGACAGTCTATAAACTCTGAACATGGATCTCTCCAGTCCTCTTTGATAGTCTATAAACGGTGCCCAGGGATCTCTCCTGTCCTCTTTGACAGTCTATAAACAGTGCCCAGGGATCTCTCCTGTCCCTTTTGACAGTCTATAAACAGTGACCATGGATCTCTGCTGTCCTCTTGGACAGTCTATAAACAGTGTCCAGGGATCTCTCCTGTCCTCTTTGACAGTCTATAAACTGTGACCATCTATCCTGTCCTCTCTGACAGTCTATAAACTGTGACCATCTCTACTGTCCTCTCCGACAGTCTATAAACTGTGACCATTTCTACTGTCCTCTCTGACAGTCTATAAACTGTGACCATCTGTACTATCCTCTCCGACAGTCTATAAACTGTGACCATCTCGACTGTCCTCTCCGACAGTCTATAAACTGTGACCATCTCGACTGTCCTCTCCGACAGTCTATAAACTGTGACCATCTCTATTGTCCTCTCTGGTTCACAGGTCACAATACTGTCATCTGTAAACCTCACCCAGGAAAATAGAAACAGAAAGAGGAGAGAAGGAAGAGCAAGTAGCTCATAGAAAGAAAGACAATTGAAAGAAAATAAGTGAGATAAAGGCACAGAGAGAGAGAGAGAGAGAGAGAGAGAGAGAGAGAGAGAGAGAGAGAGAGAGAGAGAGAGAGAGAGAGAGAGAGAGAGAGAGAGAGAGAGAGAGAGAGAGAGAGAGAGAGAGAGAGAGAGAGAGAGAGAGAGAGTTAAGGGAAATAAATAGTTGTGTGTTTTTGAGATCCAATGAATGTAATGTTTTGAGTTTGAGAAATAAAATATATCCTCACACATAGCCCATGTCCCTCTCTGTGCTGAGAGCCCTATTAATGGAAGTCGAGACGCAAACTCACAGGCCGCAGCAATGATGGGAGTCATGTTGATATTACAGAGATCTCATTAGCTTCATTTTCACATTTAGGCTATAAACCTGGGATTAATAGTGTTTTGGGGATTGGCCCTCATTTCTAAACAAAATATATATCTCTCTCCAGTCAGACCTCCTCTCTGGCATGTGACTCAGTGTTGAGGACCAACTAGCCAATTAATGGAGAATATGAGTGTTTTAACAAGCCTGTGGGGAATTATGGCGCCTGATTCCGACACCCACTACCTACCCATCAGCCCTTCCCCAGCCCCCATATACACCCTCCTATCAATCACCCCTCATCGCCTCCTCCCCACCTCCAGACAGCACCAAATATCTTAATGACAGGTCAGTCACAGCTGGGACCTAGGATAGGGAGTGCAAAGGATTCTGGGTCATCTCTTGTGCTGAGAAAGATGGAATGGATCAAAGTGAGATGTTGGTGAGTGAGAGTGTAGGATTAAGACAGAGGTCTAAAGAGAAGAAAAATAGAGAGATAGATAGAGCGATAGATAAATGAAGAGAGAGATAGATGGAGAGAGAGATAGATGGAGAGAGAGATAGCTGGAGAGAGAGATAGATGGAGAGAGAGAGATAGATGGAGAGAGAGATAGCTGGAGAGAGAGATAGATGGAGAGAGAGAGATAGATGGAGAGAGAGATAGCTGGAGAGGGAGATAGAGAGAGAGATAGATGGAGAGAGAGAGATAGATGGAGAGAGAGATAGATGGAGAGAGATGGAGAGAGAGATAGATGGAGAGAGAAAAGGGTAACCAGTGAAGAACAAACACCATTGTAAATACAACCGATATTTATGCTTATTTATTTTATCTTGTGTCCTTTAACCATTTGTACATTGTTAAAACACTGTATATATATAATATTACATTTGTAATGACTTTATTGTTTTGAAACTTCTGTATGTGTAATGTTTACTGTTAATTTGTATTGTTAATTTCACTTTATATATTCACTTTATATATTATCTACCTCACTTGCTTTGGCAATGTTAACACATGTTTCCCATGCCAATAAAGCCCTTGAATTGAATTGAATTGAATTGAGAGAGATAGATGGAGAGAGAGATAAATGGAGAGAGAGAGAGAAACCTTAGAAAAACTTGACAAAGTACAGGTTCAGTGAGCACAGCCTTGCCATTGAGAAGGGTAGACACAGGAAAAGCTGGCTCCCTGTAGAGGAAAGGCTGTACAACCACTGCACAACAGCAGAACCTGAGACGGAGCTGCATTTCCTGACAAAATGTAAAAAATATAAAACAATTAGAGAGTGTCATTTCCCCAAATTTGAAACCCTTATTCAAGGTTCCAAAGACCTCTCTGATGAGAGTAGGCCACCTGTCCTGTTGGGGAGAGGACGCAGAGAGCTGTGGGTTGGCAGCGCACTACATTGCTGCCAGCCATAAGTTGAGGGACAGTGTCTGAATATAAAAAATAAAAATGAGAATCAAAATTGTCAATGGGACAACAGTAACAACAATTACCAAGTGTTAAAACAACCATACATTCAACAATAACAATAAGCATACAGCAGAGGACATGTGCAGGTTAATTGGTCTGATTGTAAATATCCAAAATAAGCTTTGGCAATATGTACATTGTTAAGTCATCAATTGAATTGAGAGAGAGAAAGAGGGAGAATGAGAGAGAGAGAATAAGCGAGGGAAAACCTATTGGAGTTTTCCCTCTGTCTGTTCGTGCTCCTAGCTTGGTCAAGCATGGTTGGCCTGAGTACCATAATAAACTGTGAGACTGAATCATTCGACGGCACTGATTTGTTTAGCCAAACGCAGGCCTCAAGTTTATTTGTCTCTGTAGCGTTCAATCACACTCTGTGAGAGGATTGACTTTAGTCAAACATGTAAGTAAAGGAACTCAAACCAACTCCTTCCCCCATTGTATGAATAGGTTCGTAAATACAGTATGACTAAGTTGTAATGGTTGACATAGGCAGACGGAATGAAAGCTAGCTGTGTGGGAGGCTGGACGGGAGCGCAATAATATCCGACAGAGGGTCGTAAAATGGTCCTTGTGCCGTGAGTTTGGCATCCCTGCTATAGCTCCACTTACACCTATTCTGCCCTAACTCCTTACACACTGTCTGCATTCCAAATGGTCCTATGAACCATGGTCCAAAGTAACGCACTAGAAAGGGCATAGGGTGCCATTTGGTATGCAATCGTTGTTATTTGCCTGCTAACTAAAGTAGTCTCAGAACCTTTCAGTGCCACCATAGCAACCATCAACATTCCAAATCTCACACCAAGTCTGCTGACCGCTGCAATGTACTGTACTTTATGACATTCCATGTCTCTGCTTAGAACTAGCAGAGAGAGAGAACCCTGTAGAATGTAGATCCTTATGGATGACTTTGTCTTTTTTTTAGCACAATTTCAATGATACAGAGACCAAAATATCGTATTCATGCCAATGTTATCCTCAATGTCATAGAGGATCTCCAGGCAGTCCACTCCTAATACCCTGTGACAGAGCCCCCGCTGCCAGGACCCCAGGATCTGTCTGAATGTTTCTGATCAGGAAGTCAGATAGACAGCCTTGCAGCAGGGGTCCTCTGTCTGTGTCAGCGATCAGATCTTCTGAGTTACTATGTATATGTGTGTGTGACAGCAATGTTCCAGGTGATTGTTGACAGTAAATCTGCTGATGGCCCATTGAGAGAGAGGAAATTATGAATGTATTGGAGATCTGAATGTGGGCATGTGTGTGTGGTCTTTTTCTTCTATTCTTGTCGGGACCTGAAATCCCCAAAAGTCCCCACGAGGACAAAGGCCATTTTAGGGTTAGGGGTTAGGTTTATGTGTTAGGGTCAAGTTTAGGGTTAGGCTTTGGGGTTAGGTGTAGGTGTTAGTGTTAGGTTTAGGGTTAGGTGTTAGGGTTAGGTGTTAGGTGGTAGGATTCGTTTTAGGGTTAGGCTTTGGGGTTAGGTTTAGGTGTTAGGGTTAGGGTTAGGGTTAGGTGTTAGGGTTTAGGATTAGGTTAGGGGTTAAGGTTAAGGTAAGGGTTAGGGTTAGGGAAAATAGGGTTAAGGTTTTGAGTGGAAATACATTTTAGGTCCCCACGAGGATAGAAAATCAGTGTGTGTGTGTGTGTGTATGTGTGAATGACTGGTCTAACACGAGGTTTCAGCACCCCTGGTCCCACAGCTGTGAGGTGTTGAGTGACACAGTGAGTAACTCACACTGTCTCTGCTGCTGTGACTACAGAGCTTAACAATCTGTGGACTGTGGTCTCACGTTACTCCTCTTAGGATGGTGTGTGTGTGCGTGCGTTCATGTGCATCACTGTGTGTGTGTGTGTCTGGGGACTGGACTGGGCTAGTCGACAGGAGAAGAGATGATGACATATTTTGAAATCTGATTTTGATCCAGTCATTTAAATGTTTATGCTACAGTCACATGGTTACACAGTTAAACAGTTACACAGTCACACAGTCACACAGCCGCACAGCCACACAGTCACACAGTCGCACAGTCGCACAGTCGCACAGTTACACAGCCACACAGTTACACAGTTACACAGTTACACAGTCACACAGTTACACAGTCACACAGCCACACAGCCACACAGTCACACAGTCACACAGTTACACAGCCACACAGTTACACAGTTACACAGTTACACAGTTACACAGTCACACAGTCACACAGCCACACAGCCACATAGTCACACAGTTACACAGCAACACAGTCACACAGTTGCACAGTTACAAAGTCACACAGTTACACAGTCACACAGTTACACAGTCACACCATTACATATACAGTCACACAGTCACACAGCCACACAGTCACACAGTTGCACAGTTGCACAGTTACACAGTCACACAGTCACACAGTTACACAGTCACACAGTCACACAGTTACATGTACAGTCACACACTTACACAGTTATTTATTTGCACAGTCACACAGTCACATAGTTTCAGTTAAACAGTCACACAGTTGCACAGTTACAAAGTCACACAGTTATATATACAGTCACACAGTTACTTAGTTACACAGTCACACATTCACACAGTTCCATATACAGTCACGAAGTGACATAGTTACACAGTCATACAGTCACACAGTGACAAAGTTACACAGTCATACAGTCACACACTGACAGTTACACAGTCACACAGTTATACAGTCACACAGTCACATAGTCATACAGACACCCATCACACAGTTACACATTTACACAGTCACACAGTTATACAGTTGCACAGTTGCACCGTTACACAGTCACACAGGCACACAGTTATACAGTTACACAGTCACACAGTTATACAGTCACACAGTCACACAGTTATACAGTAACACAGGTATACAGTCACACAGTTATACAGTTACACAATCACACAGTCACAAAGTTATACAGTTACACAGTCACATAGTCACACAGTTATACCATTACACAGGTATACAGTTGCACAGTTATACAGTTACACAGTCACACAGTCACACAGTCACACAGTCACACAGTCACACAGTTATACAGTCACACAGTCACACAGTTATACAGTTCCACAGTCACACAGTTATACAGTTCCACAGTCACACAGTTATACAGTCACACAGTCACACAGTTATACAGTCACACAGTTACACACACAGTCACACAGGCACACAGTTATACAGTTATACAGTCACACAGGTATACAGTAACACAGGTATACAGTCACACAGTTATACAATTACACAATCACACAGTCACACAGTTATACCGTTACACAGGTATACAGTTGCACAGTTATACAGCTACACAGTCACACAGTCACAGAGTTACAAAATCGCACAGTTCCATATAATTTCACACAGTCATACAGTCACACATTTACACAGTCACACAGTCACACAGTTATACAGTTGCACAGTTACACAGTTACACAGTCACACAGTTCCTTATACAGTCACACAGTCACACAGTTCCTTATACCATCACACAGTCACACAGTCACACATTTACATAGTCACACAGTTCCATATACAGTCACACAGTCACACAGTCACACGGTCACACAGTCACACAGTCACACAGTCACACAGTCACACAGTCACACATTTACACAGTCACACAGTTATACAGTTATACAGTTGCACAGTTACACTGTTACACAGTCACACAGTCACACATTTCCATACACAGTCACACAGTCACACAGTTATACAGTCACACAGTCACACAGTTATACAGTTATACAGTTATACAGTTACACAGTCACACAGTTATACAGTCACACAGTCACACAGTTATACAGTCACACAGTTACGCACACAGTTATACAGTTACACAGTCACACAGTCACACAGTCACACAGTCACACAGTTATACAGTTATACAGTTATACAGTTACACAGTCACACAGTCACACAGTCACACAGTCACACAGTCACACAGTTATACAGTCACACAGTTACACACACAGTTACACAGTTACACAGTCACACAGTCACACAGTCACACAGTCACACAGTCACACAGTCACACAGTCACACAGTCACACAGTCACACAGTCACACAGTTATACAGTCACGCAGTTATACAGTTACGCAGGTATACAGTTATACAGTCACACAGTTATACAGTCACACAGTCACACAGTTACACAGTCACACAGTCACACAGTTATACAGTTGCACAGTTATACCGTCACACAGTCACACAGTTATACAGTCACACATTTACACAGTCACACAGTTATGCAGTCACACAGTCACACAGTTATACAGTTACACAGCCACACAGTCACACAGCCACACAGTCACACAGTCACACAGTCACACAGCCACACAGTTACACAGTCACACAGTTATACAGTTGCACAGTTACACAGTCACACAGTCACACAGTTACACAGTCACACAGTCACACAGTTATACAGTCGCACAGTTACACAGTTACACAGTTACACAGTCACACAGTTACACAGTCACACAGTCACACAGTTCCATATACAGTCACACAGTTACACAGTCACACAGTCACGCAGTTACACAGTCACACAGTTCCATATACAGTCACACAGTCACACAGTCACACATTTACACAGTCACACAGTTATACAGTTACACAGTCACACAGTCACGCAGTTACACAGTCACACAGCCACACAGTTCCATATACAGTCACACAGTCACACAGTCACACATTTACACAGTCACACAGTTCCATATACAGTCACACAGTCACACAGTCACACAGTCACACATTTACACAGTCACACAGTTCCATATACAGTCACACATTTACACAGTCACACAGTTCCATATACAGTCACACAGTCACACAGTCACACAGTCACACATTTACACAGTCACACAGTTATACAGTTACACAGTCACACAGTCACACAGTCACACATTTACACAGTCACACAGTTATACAGTTGCACAGTTACACCGTTACACAGTCACACAGTCACACATTTCCATATACAGTCACACAGTCACACAGTTATACAGTCACACAGTCACACAGTCGCACAGTCACACAGTCGCACAGTTACACAGCCACACAGTTACACAGTTACACAGTTACACAGTCACACAGTTACACAGTCACACAGCCACACAGCCACACAGTCACACAGTCACACAGTTACACAGCCACACAGTTACACAGTTACACAGTCACACAGTTACACAGTTACACAGTCACACAGTCACACAGCCACACAGCCACATAGTCACACAGTTACACAGCAACACAGTCACACAGTTGCACAGTTACAAAGTCACACAGTTACACAGTCACACAGTTACACAGTCACACCGTTACATATACAGTCATACAGTCACACAGCCACACAGTCATACAGTTGCACAGTTGCACAGTTACACAGTCACACAGTCACACAGTTACATGTACAGTCACACACTTACACAGTTACTTATTTGCACAGTCACACAGTCACATAGTTTCAGTTAAACAGTCACACAGTTGCACAGTTACAAAGTCACACAGTTATATATACAGTCACACAGTTACTTAGTTACACAGTCACACATTCACACAGTTCCATATACAGTCACGAAGTGACATAGTTACACAGTCATACAGTCACACAGTGACAAAGTTACACAGTCATACAGTCACACACTGACAGTTACACAGTCACACAGTTATACAGTCACACAGTCACATAGTCATACAGACACCCATCACACAGTTACACATGTACACAGTCACACAGTTATACAGTTATACAGTTATACAGTTGCACAGTTACACCGTTACACAGTCACACAGGCACACAGTTATACAGTTACACAGTCACACAGTTATACAGTCACACAGTCACACAGTTATACAGTAACACAGGTATACAGTCACACAGTTATACAGTTACACAATCACAGTCACACAGTTATACAGTTACACAGTCACATAGTCACACAGTTATACCATTACACAGGTATACAGTTGCACAGTTATACAGTTACACAGTCACACAGTCACACAGTCACACAGTTATACAGTCACACAGTCACACAGTTATACAGTTATACAGTTCCACAGTCACACAGTTATACAGTCACACAGTCACACAGTTATACAGTCACACAGTTACACACACAGTCACACAGGCACACAGTTATACAGTTATACAGTTACACAGTCACACAGTCACACAGTTATACAGTCACACAGGTATACAGTAACACAGGTATACAGTCACACAGTTATACAATTACACAATCACACAGTCACACAGTTATACCGTTACACAGGTATACAGTTGCACAGTTATACAGCTACACAGTCACACAGTCACGCAGTCACACAGTCACACGGTTATACAGTTACACAGTCACACAGTTACACAGTCACACAGTCACAGAGTTACAAAATCACACAGTTCCATATAATTTGACACAGTCATACAGTCACACATTTACACAGTCACACAGTCACACAGTTATACAGTTATATAGTTGCACAGTTACACAGTTACACAGTCACACAGTTCCTTATACAGTCACACAGTCACACAGTTCCTTATACAGTCACACAGTCACACAGTCACACATTTACATAGTCACACAGTTCCATATACAGTCACACAGTCACACAGTCACACAGTCACACATTTACACAGTCACACAGTTATACAGTTGCACAGTTACACTGTTACACAGTCACACAGTCACACATTTCCATACACAGGCAACCAGTCACACAGTTATTCAGTCACACAGTCACACAGTTATACAGTTATACAGTTACACAGTCACACAGTTATACAGTCACGCAGTCACACAGTTATACAGTCACACAGTTACACACACAGTTATACAGTTACACAGTCACACAGTCACACAGTTATACAGTTATACAGTTACACAGTCACACAGTCACACAGTCACACAGTCACACAGTTATACAGTCACACAGTTACACACACAGTTACACAGTTACACAGTTACACAGTTACACAGTTACACAGTCACACAGTCACACAGTCACACAGTTATACAGTCACACAGTTATACAGTTAAACAGTCACACAGTTATACAGTTACGCAGGTATACAGTCACACAGTTATACAGTTATACAGTCACACAGTTATACCTTCACACAGTCACACAGTTATACAGTCACACAGTTACACAGTCACACAGTTATACAGTCACACAGTCACACAGTTACACAGTCACACAGTCACACAGTCACACAGTTATACAGTTGCACAGTTATACCGTCACACAGTCACACAGTCACACAGTTATGCAGTCACGCAGTCACACAGTTATACAGTTATACAGTTACACAGCCACACAGTCACACAGTCACACAGTCACACAGTCACACAGTTATACAGTTATACAGTTACACAGTCACACAGTCACACAGTCACACAGTCACACAGTCACACAGTTATACAGTTATACAGTTATACAGTTGCACAGTTATACAGTCACACAGTCACACAGTCACACAGTTACACAGTTACACAGTCACACAGTTACACAGTTACACAGTTACACAGTCACACAGTCACACAGTTATACAGTTACACAGTCACACAGTCACACAGTTATACAGTTACACAGGTATACAGTCACGCAGTTATACAGTTATACAGTCACACAGTTATACCGTCACACAGTCACACAGTTATACAGTCACACAGTTACACAGTCACACAGTTATACAGTCACACAGTCACACAGTCACACAGTTATACAGTTGCACAGTTATACCGTCACGCAGTCACACAGTTATACAGTCACACATTTACACAGTCACACAGTTATGCAGTCACACAGTCACACAGTTACGCAGTTACACAGTCACACAGTTCCATATACAGTCACACAGTTACACAGTCACACAGTCACACAGTTACACAGTCACACAGTTCCATATACAGTCACACAGTCACACAGTCACACAGTCACACATTTACACAGTCACACAGTTATACAGTTACACAGTCACACAGTCACGCAGTTACACAGTCACACTGTTCCATATACAGTCACACAGTCACACAGTCACACATTTACACAGTCACACAGTTCCATATACAGTCACACCGTCACACAGTCACACAGTCACACATTTACACAGTCACACAGTTATACAGTTACACAGTCACACAGTCACACAGTTCCATATGCAGTCACACAGTTCCATATGCAGTCACACAGTTATACAGTTACACAGTCACACAGTTATACAGTTACACAGTTACACAGTCACACAGTTCCATATACAGTCCCCAGTCACATAGTTACACAGCCACACATGCAGACTCAATCTTTTTTTGGGGGAAACACATGTGGCCATACATTTTTCAGCAATCAAGCTCGCACTACAGTTTGAGTGATTACTCAAAATTGGACATTTAAGAATTCCAGGATCCCAATCTCTTCCAGGAATTGGGTTGAATATCTGAGAGAACGATAACGCTGTCTCCCCGTGATCACAAACTCCACACAGGTCAGGTCTGGAGCAACAGTATGAATCTCTCCTCCTCCCATCACCTCCATTCTCTCTCCCAGCACTACACTTTCCCTTTTTCAGATTCTTCACCCTCCCCTTTTCAACTCTCTCCCTCCATATCCTCCTTTCTTCTGTCTTATCTTCATCTCTTCTATTTGACCTTCCTTCCATATTCTTTTTCTCTTCACTCTCTCTTTTAGTCTCTCTTCCCATCACCCTCCTCCCCTTTGCTCTCAATTCCATCTCAAATGGCACCCAATTCCCTGCATATTCCCTATATAGTGGACCCTGTTCAAAAGTAGTGCAGGAAAAAAAGTAGTGCATAATGGTGATGTCTTGAGCAAGACTTGGTCACATTCATGTTCCCTGGTAACTCATAATGGTGATGTCTTGAGCAAGACTTGGTCACATTCATGTTCCCTGGTAACTCATAATGGTGATGTCTTGAGCAAGACTTGGTCACATTCATGTTCCCTGGTAACTCATAATGGTGATGTCTTGAGCAACACTTGGTCACATTCATGTTCCCTGGTAACTCATAATGGTGATGTCTTGAGCAACACTTGGTCACATTCATGTTCCCTGGTATGTGTGATCTAAACCCCATGATGGTCTCCCTCAGGTGAGTTAAGGCAGACAGTGTGAACCAGGTCCCTCTGTGAGAGCAGAGTGGTAACTCATTAGTTGGATGAGATGGCCAGACTAAACCTCTGAGTAGAGGACGGTGTAATAATCATACAGTTTGATATTTATAGACTGTTTGTTACGACTTCCGCCGAAGTCGGCCCCTCTCCTTGTTCGGGCGGCATTCCGCGGTCGACGTCACCGGCCTTCTAGCCATCGCCGATCACCTTTCATTTTCCATTGGTTTTGTCTTGTCTTCCCACACACCTGGTTTCAATTCCATCAATTACATGTTGTGTATTTGACCCTCTGTTTCCCCCATGTCCTTGTCCAGAAATGTTTCTTGTAGTGCTTGTGTACGTTATGCTGGTGGATACCGGGTTTTGTTTGACCCATTCATTTATTGTTCTGTTTACGGTGGTTTGATGTTTATTAAACGACACCATTGTAAATCAGTTTTCACTCTCAATCTTTTTTGTTTTTTTGACAGCATGTATGTGTGTGCATACTTGTGTGTGTTGGTGATAATGTGTGTGCATACTTGTGTGTGTTGGTGATAATGTGTGTGCATACTTGTGTGTGTTGGTGATAATGTGTGTGCATACTTGTGTGTGTTGGTGATAATGTGTGTGCATACTTGTGTGTGTTGGTGATAATGTGTGTGCATACTTGTGTGTGTTGGTGATAATGTGTGTGCATACTTGTGTGTGTTGGTGATAATGTGTGTGCATACTTGTGTGTGTTGGTGATAATGTGTGTGGTGCGTGCGTGTGTCCTTGTTGAATGTTTAATATGATGTGTTATCGATCTTCTCCACAGACAAAGGCAGGAGCTCTATTAGTCTACTGTCTACCCAGAGGACAAGAGCTCTTCTGGGGCTAAGAGGACTCCATCCACTCACATAGCTAGTGGAACAGCATATAGAGCTCTGTCTCTCTGTGTCTCTGTGTCTCTGTGTCTCTGTGTCTCTGTGTCTCTGTCTCTCTGTGTCTCTGTGTCTCTGTCTCTCTGTGTCTCGGTGTCTCTGTCTCTCTGTCTTTCTGTCTCTCTGTTTGTCTCTTTTTTCTCATTCTTATTATCTTTCTCTCCTATGTCTCTCTGTCTCCCCCTCTCTGTGTGAGTCCTTGTTTATGCCTGCAAATGTTTGTGTGTGTGTTGGTTAGCTTTCTCATCCTACATTTTAACCCGTGTTGACAGCCTGCACAGGGAGTGAAGGAGGGAGGGGTGAATTCTTTATTTTCATTATCATACGACTCCTTTGAGAGGAACCCCGGAATGCCAGGCCCTTAATCGTCCCATTTATCCTTTCAGTTCCCTCCCTCCCTCCTTCACTTTCTTTTCTCCTCCTCCACTGACACGGAACTCCACTCCACATACAAGACACACAGGAGTTCAGGGCAGACTAGTTCTACCCTCTGACGTATGCTTTGAACTGACAACTCTGTGTCCAAAGAGTCCCCCATGATTAGCCACGATAAGTATTGTTTTGTAAAACAACAACTTAGACAGGCCCACTAGGCTATAAAATGGAACTGCACATTGTTGATAGTCTACCACTGCCTCCACCAGCCTGTATTTCTATCAATCCATCAGTTTGTCTATCTGTCACACACACACACACACACACACACACACACACACACACACACACACACACACACACACACACACACACACACACACACACACACACACACCTTATACACGTCCCCACCTCAGCCAGGTAAGATATTTGTCTGGAACCTATCACAGCAACACACTGGAGAAACAGTGAGACTTGTAACTAGTAATCAGGACTGATTGTGCAGATCTCAAAGACAGCCAATTGTGTAAGTTAGAGGTTGTAAGTCAAGAGATAGGGGGGTGTTTGGTGTGTGTGTGCATGCTAGCATGCGTAAGTGTGTGAGTGTGTGCTTGTGTGTGCGTGTGTGTGTGTGATTGCATGCTAGTGTGTGGGAGTGTATGCTAGCATGGGTGCATGTGCGTCTGTGTGTGTGCGTGTGAGGAGCTGTCAGAGGTTAGAAGGCAGGGGCCCCTCTCTCTTTTTAGTGAGGGGATGAGTTACACCTTGGATGACAGCTCCTGACAGCGATCCCTCACACTCCCTCAGAGCTCTGACAAAACAATCAACACCCCTTTCACTGAAGGAATCCAGCTCTCAGGACTACCGCTCCCCACAGGGTGAGAGAGAGAGAGAGAGAGAGAGAGAGAGAGAGAGAGAGAGAGAGAGAGAGAGAGAGAGAGAGAGAGAGAGAGAGAGAGAGAGAGAGAGAGAGAGAGAGAGAGAGAGAGAGAGAGAGAGAGAGAGAGAGAGAGAGAGAGAGAGAGAGAGAAATGCTGCGAGAGGGAAAGAGAGTATAGGAAGGAGTTGAGAAAGGATTAATGTATTCAAGTCTGTTTGTATTGTTGTGTGTAAGATTAATAGCAAATTTGCTCTCTCTCGCTCAAATTTCAATGTAAGGGCTTTATTGGCATGGGAAACATCTGTTAACACTGCCAAAGCAAGTGAAGTAGAAAATAAACAAAAGTGAAATAAAAAATACAAATTAACATTTAACATAACACTCACAAAAGTTCCAAAAGAATAAAGACATTTCAAATGGCATATTATGTGCAAATAGTTAAAGTACAAAAGGGAAAATAAATAGACATAAATATGGGTTGGATTTACAATGATGTTTGTTCTTCACTGGTTACCCTTTTCTTATTGCAACAAGTCACAAATCTTGCTGCTGTGATGGCACACTGTGGTTTTTCACCTAGTAGATATGGGAGTTTTTCAAAACAGGGTTTGTTTTCAAATTCGTTGTGGGACTGTGTAAGCTGTTGGAAATATGAGTCTCTAACATGGTTATACATTAGGCAGGAGGTTAAGAAGTGCATCTCAGTTTCCACCTCATTTTGTGGGCAGTGTGCACATAGCCCGTCTTCTCTTGAGAGCCAGGTCTGCCTACAGCGGCCTTTCTCAATAGCAAGGCTATGCTCACTGAGTCTGTACATATTGTAATTTAGTGAAAATGATGCCATAACCCAGTCCGTGTATTCGGACTGTGGGATTCAAGTTGCATGTTTACATGTTTACAGTAGCCAGACGTAGGAGTGATATGCCATGTGAACTATGTTATGCCAGCATACTTTGGAGGAAAGTTCAACTAAAGTATACGAACGCCCCAAACTCAGTTCTGAACAACTGTGGATATTACACATAGTCAAAGATTTCCTTAAATTTGGGTCAGTCACAGTGGTCAGGTATTCTGCCACTGTGTACTCTCTGTTTAGTGCCAAATATAATTTTTGTTTGCTCAGTGTTTTTGTTCATTCTTTCCAAAGTTTCAAGTAATTATCTTTTAGTTTTCTCATGATTTGGTTGGGTCTAATCGTGTTGCTGTTCTCTGGCACTGTGGGATCTGTTTGTGAACAGTCCCAGGACCAGCTTGCTTAGGGGACTCATCTCCAGGTTCATCTCTCTTTGTTATGGAAGGTTTGGGAATCGCTTCCTTTTAGGTGGTTGTAAACAAAATCTGGATTTTGATAATTAGCGGGCTTCGGCCTAGTTCTGCTCTGCATGCATTATTTGGTATTTTACATTATACACAGAGGATATTTTTGCAGAATTCTGCATGTGGTGTCACAATTTGATATTTGTCCCATTTTGTGAGACCTTGGTTGGTCAGCGGACCCCAGACCTCACAACCGTAAAGGGCAATGGGTTCTATAACTGATTCAAGTGTTTTTAACCAGATCCTAATTGGTATGTCGAATTTTATGTTCCTTTTGATGACATAGAAGGCCCTTCTTGCCTTTTCTCTCAGATTGTTCACAGCTTTGTGGAAGTTACCTCTGGCGCTGATGTTTAGGCCGAGGTATGTGTAGTTTTTTGTGTGCTCCAGGGCGACGGTGTCTAGATGGAATTTGTATTCGTGGTCCTGGCAACTAGACCTTTTTTGGAACACCATTATTTTTGTCTTACTGAGATTTACTGTCATGGCCCAGGTCTGACAGAATCTGTGCAGAAGATCTAGGTGCTGCTGTAGGCCCTCCTTGGTTGGTGATAGAAGCACCAGATCATCAGCAAACAGTAGACATTTGACTTCAGATTCTAGTAGAGTGAGGCTGGGTGCTGCAGACTGTTCTGGTGTCCCCGACAATTCATTGATATATATGTTGAAGAGGGTGGGGCTTAAGCTGCATCCCTGTCTCACCCCATGGCCCTGTGGATTGAAATGTTTTGTTTTTACCAATTTTAATTGCACACTTTCCTCTCCTCCTTGACCCATTTGATCTTTTCTTCTGGATGTCTGATTGTTTGACAGTTGGGTGGCCAGTCATCATACCATACCTTACGCTCTGTCACACTCTGTCACTGCCATGATTCTCAGATATGAGGAGATATCCAACCACAACAGTAGTGGAGTTTTTCTTGGCAGTACTCTTCAGTGTCCTTACCATTAACACAAGTTAACATGACACTGTTAGATGTACTGAGGTACTGATAACAACAAAAGTTGTTGGTTCATGTCCCACATTGCTTTGGATGGAAGGTCCTTCTGAATGACCATAAATAAAACATCAGGGAGAACTACAGGTAAAGGAAGACATGTAGACTGATGAAGAACATCTATAATAACTCTGTTTGGTAGAGCTGCAGCTAGACAGACTCTGACACAGTCACTGTGGTGACCATCCACTGTGTGTGTGTGAGTTAGCTTTCTTCAATCGCACAATAAATGCCATGCAGGCAGTTGTCCATATTGTCTCCCATTCTGCCTGCTGCTGGTCTCTAACACTCTACAGAGAGAGAGAGAGAGATAGAGAGGGGAAGTTTGCTCTCTCTCTCCCCCTCTTTGGAATTCCCTCTCTCTGTATCTCCCTCATGTAGAGACATGTCCCCTTTATTTTGGAAAAACTATCACAGAGACCTGAAACAGAAGGTTGATGCACTTACAAACATTACTTCACGGTCCTGCTGTCAGGCAGTGTGGGTCGTGAATCGCCTCACTGAAATCCTATGTCATTAATCATTCATCTGACTGGCCTGACAACTGTCTGTAATCACAAGGTCCCCCAACTACATATCTAGAATCAGATTACCCGAACCACTATCCTAACCATAACCACTGGACGGATAAAATAATATTGTCTCTTGTGTCAATGGTTAAGGACAACTTCTCCCTTCTCTCTGTCAATCATCACAGGGGTATTTCCACTCTTTCTCATTGGTGTTTTACGACAAAGCCACACCACCCTCGATTCGTTTACAGATCCAAATAACTTCTCACCATTGATGCGTGTGAGAGTTGACGGGTGGTCTCGTAGGCCCTGATGTGTCTCTGTCCGTGTTTTTATTGTGAACATATACGAGCGCACACACGCACACATACACACATGCACACATGCACACATGCACACATGCACACATGCACACATGCACACATACACACTTGCACACATACACACGCACACATACACACTGCAGCACAGGTTAGGTAGTCGGGCATTTACTCAAGTGCTACAACTAAACAAACACAAGTGAAGAGAGGAGGTATTCAGTTGTGTGAGGTATTTAGGAGTGTGAGGTATTCAGGTTTGTTAGGTATTCAGGTGTGCGTGGTATTCAGGTGTGTGAGGTATTCAGGCGTGTGAGGTATTCAGGCATGTGAGGTAGTCAGGCTTGTTAGGTATTCAGGTTTGTTAGGTATTCAGGTGTGTGAGGTATTCAGGCATGTGTGGTATTCAGGCGTGTGAAGTATTCAGGCGTGTGAAGTATTCAGGCGTGTGTGGTATTCAGGCGTGTGTGGTATTCAGGCGTGTGTGGTATTCAGGCGTGTGTGGTATTCAGGCGTGTGTGTTATTCAGGCGTGTGAGGTATCCTGGCGTGTGTGGTATTCAGGCGTGTGAGGTATTCAGGCATGTGTGTATTCAGGCGTGTGAGGTATTCAGGCATGTGTGGTATTCAGGCGTGTGTGGTATTCAGGTTTGTGTGGTATTCAGGCGTGTGAGGTAGTCAGGCTTGTTAGGTATTCAGGTTTGTTAGGTATTCAGGTGTGTGAGGTATTCAGGCGTGTGAGGTATTCAGGCGTGTGAAGTATTCAGGCGTGTGAAGTATTCAGGTGTGTGTGGTATTCAGGCGTGTGTGGTATTCAGGCGTGTGAGGTATTCAGGCGTGTGTGGTATTCAGGCGTGTGTGGTATTCAGACGTGTGTGGTATTCAGACGTGTGTGTTATTCAGGCGTGTGAGGTATCCTGGCGTGTGTGGTATTCAGGCGTGTGAGGTATTCAGGCATGTGTGTATTCAGGCGTGTGAGGTATTCAGGTTTGTGTGGTATTCAGGCGTGTGAGGTATTCAGGCGTGTGTGGTATTCAGGCGTGTGTGGTATTCAGGTTTGTGTGGTATTCAGGCGTGTGAGGTATTCAGGCATGTGTGGTATTCAGGCGTGTGTGGTATTCAGGCGTGTGTGGTATTCAGGCGTGTGAGGTATTCAGGCATGTGTGTATTCAGGCGTGTGAGGTATTCAGGTTTGTGTGGTATTCAGGCGTGTGAGGTATTCAGGCATGTGTGTTATAGTCAGTATGAGTACAAGACATCAGATGTGAAAGAAACAAATGCTTTGTGGTGTTGAGTGCTAGGCTTACTGAGAGACTAACAAGATGCATGCACAGATGACATGTCTAGTATATACAGTAATTGTGTGAGAGGATAATATAAGAAACATGAGAAGAGTGTGTGGTCCAATTTTTTAATTCATTCAGATGGACGGATAGAAAGTCTCTAGGTTCAATGGTAAGGGTATTATGCTCATGTTTGAGCGAGCGAGAGAGAGATTTGCTAGTGTCGTGAGTGTGCACGTATATAGTTTGTGTGTGCGGCATGTATACAATATTCCCCTTTGGGAATTCCGTGATACGTACCTGAGATGTTGTCTGCCATGCCAGTTAACGCTGTCTGCCATGCCAGTTAACACTGTCTGCCATGCCAGTTAACGCTGTCTTCCATGACAGTTAACGCTGTCTGCCATGCCAGTTAACGCTGTCTTCCATGCCAGTTAACGCTGTCTTCCATGCCAGTTAACGCTGTCTTCCATGCCAGTTAACGCTGTCTGCCATGCCAGTTAACGCTGTCTGCCATGCCAGTTAACGCTGTCTGCCATGCCAGTTAACGCTGTCTGCCATGCCAGTTATCACTGTCTTCCATGCCAGTTAACGCTGTCTGCCATGCCAGTTAACGCTGTCTGCCATGCCAGTTAACGCTGTCTGCCATGCCAGTTATCACTGTCTTCCATGCCAGTTAACACTGTCTGCCATGCCAGTTAACGCTGTCTGCCATGCCAGTTATCACTGTCTTCCATGCCAGTTATCACTGTCTTCCATGCCAGTTAACACTGTCTGCCATGCCAGTTAACGCTGTCTTCCATGCCAGTTAACGCTGTCTTCCATGCCAGTTAACGCTGTCTGCCATGCCAGTTAATGCTGTCTTCCATGCCAGTTAACACTGTCTGCCATGCCAGTTAACACTGTCTGCCATGCCAGTTAACGCTGTCTTCCATGCCAGTTAACGCTGTCTGCCATGCCAGTTAACGCTGTCTTCCATGCCAGTTAACACTGTCTGCCATGCCAGTTAACGCTGTCTGCCATGCCAGTTAACGCTGTCTGCCATGCCAGTTATCACTGTCTTCCATGCCAGTTAACACTGTCTGCCATGCCAGTTAACGCTGTTTGCTATGCCAGAGCCTGAGTCTCTCACACACAGATTCATTGTGTCAAGAGCTCTGCACACCACATCTCACACCCACCAACACATACCGTATGCACACTCTCTTTCTGTCCCTCCATCTCTCTCCCTCATTTCCATCTTTTTTTCATTTCACTACCAATGTAGATTTCCACTGTGTGATAATTGACCATGTGTGTGTGTGTGTAGTAAGTGTATGTTTGTTGAACTGAATTGAGTAATTGCCTCTCCATCTCTCTTCTCTCCCCTACAGCTCATCCTGGACCAGTGTTGGTCATAATTGATACACATGTTTATGTTCCCAATAAGACCAGCTTGTAGTGTAGCCTGTACTGGCTTACAGGGAGACTGGATTGGTGTAGTGTGGCCTGTACTGGCTTACAGGAGACTGGATTGGTGTAGTGTGGCCTGTACGGGCTTACAGGGAGACTGGATTGGTATACTGTGGCCTGTACTGGCTTACAGGGAGACTGGATTGGTATACTGTGAGCTGTACTGGCTTACAGAGAGACTTGATTGGTGTACTGTGGCCTGTACTGGCTTACAGGGAGACTGGATTGGTGTAGTGTGGCCTGTACTGGCTTACAGGGAGACTGGATTGGTGTAGTGTGGCCTGTACTGGCTTATAGGGAGACTGGATTGGTATACTGTGGCCTGTACTGGCTTACAGGGAGACTGGATTGGTATACTGTGAGCTGTACTGGCTTACAGAGAGACTTGATTGGTGTACTGTGGCCTGTACTGGCTTACAGGGAGACTGGATTGGTGTAGTGTGGCCTGTACTGGCTTACAGGGAGACTGGATTGGTGTAGTGTGGCCTGTACTGGCTTATAGGGAGACTGGATTGGTGTCCTGTGGCCTGTACTGTCTTACAGGGAGACTGGATTGGTGTAGTGTGGCCTGTACTGGCTTACAGGGAGACTGGATTGGTGTAGTGTGGCCTGTACTGGCTTACAGGCAGACTGGATTGGTATACTGTGGCCTGTACTGGCTTACAGGGAGACTGGATTGGTGTACTGTGGCCTGTAGTGGCTTACAGGGAGACTGGATTGGTGTAGTGTGGCCTGTACTGGCTTACAGGGAGACTGGATTGGTGTAGTGTGGCCTGTACTGGCTTATAGGGAGACTGGATTGGTGTAGTGCGGCCTGTACTGGCTTACAGGGAGACTGGATTGGTGTAGTGTGGCCTGTACTGGCTTACAGGGAGACTGGATTGGTGTAGTGTGGCCTGTACTGGCTTACAGGGAGACTGGATTGGTGTAAAGCTGCCTGTGGATGACTACACACTGTGCTGTGCTGCTGTAAGGCTCACCACAAGCTGATCGACTCGCCTTTCCTTACTGTTTATCTCATACTCTATAATATAGACTGGAGGGCCTGTATGTCTGGAGCCCCTGTCTCGCCCACACACTCTCAGATGGCCCTGGGTAAGGGTGAGTCTCTCTCTATATATATATATGTTATTTTGCAGACTGGCTTGTTTGAGTTGCGGTTCTTTTTCCAAGTGGCACTTTTCGCATGATCTCTCTGTTGTCGGTTTAGCTGTGTGTTGTGATGATATGTGAGTCGTTTAGGTGGTATTGCTGCTGAAGGCTCCGGGAGGCTAGACAGATGATCTCACGACAGAAACATCTTCCTCCCGAGAGACAGAGACATCCTCATATATGTACTGTAGTACTAACCTTGAGTGACCCACCATCGCCCGCTCTGCTCTTTCCCAATCCACCCATCTCTCTCTCGTTTGATTTAATCTTGTTATGGCATGTGTTATTTCTCCTATACACAGACCAGCATAAAACCCCATCCAACCAGTGCCAGTCCACAGCTCTGTACCTCATGCCAACCTAGTGTGTATGTGTGGGAGGTGGAGCTGGCATCTGCCCAGACTTTATCTACACAAACCACAGAATGATGGAGATCCGAGAGAGAGAAAGACTCCAGAGGACTTACAAATAATCCACTCAAATCGTATTTCTTACATTTGAAGTGGACACATCTACTGTATGTGTGGTATTGTGTGTGTGTGTTTGTGTGTTTGTGTTTGTGTGTGTGTGTGTGTGTTTGTGTGTGTGTGTGTGTTTATGTGTATTTCTGTGTGGTATTGTGTCTGTATGTGTGTATTCATGTGTGGTATTGTGTGTGTGTGTTTTCTGTGTGTGTGTGTGAAGTAATGGAGCCTCTGTGTGTAACACACACTGATGACCATGCCTTGAAAGCATCCCCAGTATTCCCACTCTTTCTGACTGCGTTTCCCAGTAGCTGTGTGTGTCCATGTTCCCTGCCCTCCAGCCTCTCACGCAGAGGATTCTGATCCAGAGTGGAGCTTTGATCAGGCCAGTCCACTCCTGGGGGTTCTGACAACAAACACTATCTCGCTCTGTGTGTGTATGCGCGCGTGTGTGTGTGTGTGACTGAGAGAATTCTCCAGCTAAATATCCTAATACTAAATGTACAGTTCAATCAGTTGTCTGCATAACTTCACACATGCGCACTCTTCCTCACTGAGATGGAACCTCACAGGGTGGAGAGGGATTCTGACAGCTGTGTGCTGATGACATCAGTGTTCTGAGCTAGCCTGCAGTAGATTGAAACCCCACACTGGCCTTTATATCCCCAACTGGCCAGCCTGCCTGACACGGTGTATGTGTGTGTGTGCATGCGTTTGTGCGTGTGTGTTAAGCTATGATGAGAATAGATTGAACCGTACACTAGGAAATATAATATTTAACTGGACCACTCTGTCAGTCTGTTACAAATCAAATCAAATGTATTTATATAGCCCTTCGTACATCAGCTGATATCTCAAAGTTCTGTACAGAAACCCAGCCTAAAACCCCAAACAGCAAGCAATGCAGGTGTAGAAGCACGGTGGCTAGGAAAAACTCCCTAGAAAGGCCAAAACCTAGGAAGAAACCTAGAGAGGAACCAGGCTATGTGGGGTGGCCAGTCCTCTTCTGGCTGTGCCGGGTGGAGATTATAACAGAACATGGCCAAGATGTTCAAATGTTCATAAATTACCAGCATGGTCGAATAATAACAAGGCAGAACAGTTGAAACTGGAGCAGCAGCACAGTCAGGTGGACTGGGGACAGCAAGGAGTCATCATGTCAGGTCGTCCTGGGGCACGGTCCTTGGGCTCAGGTCCTCCGAGAGAGAGAAAGAAAGAGAGAATTAGAGAGAGCATATGTGGGGTGGCCAGTCCTCTTCTGGCTGTGCCGGATGGAGATTATAACAGAACATGGCCAAGATGTTCAAATGTTCATAAATGACCAGCATGGTCAAATAATAGTAAGGCAGAACAGTTGAAACTGGAGCAGCAGCATGGCCAGGTGGACTGCGGACAGCAAGGAGTCATCATGTCAGGTTGTCCTGGGGCATGGTCCTAGGGCTCAGGTCAGTTGAAACTGGAGCAGCAGCATGGCCAGGTGGACTGGGGACAGCAAGGAGTCATCATGTCAGGTAGTCCTGGGGCATGGTCCTAGGGCTCAGGTCCTCCGAGAGAGAGAAAGAAAGAAGGAGAGAATTAGAGAACGCACACTTAGATTCACACAGGACACCGAATAGGACAGGAGAAGTACTCCAGATATAACAAACTGACCCTAGCCCCCGACACAAACTACTGCAGCATAAATACTGGAGGCTGAGACAGGAGGGGTCAGGAGACACTGTGGCCCCATCCGAGGACACCCCCGGACAGGGCCAAACAGGAAGGATATAACCCCACCCACTTTGCCAAAGCACAGCCCCCACACCACTAAAGGGATATCTTCAACCAACAACTTACCATCCTGAGACAAGGCTGAGTATAGCCCACAAAGATCTCCGCCACGGCACAAACCAAGGGGGGGGGGGGCGCCAACCCAGACAGGATGACCACAACAGTGAATCAACCCACTCAGGTGACGCACCCCCTGCAGGGACGGCATGAGAGAGCCCCAGTAAGCCAGTGACTCAGCCCCTGTAATAGGGTTAGAGGCAGAGAATCCCAGTGGAAAGAGGGGAACCGGCCAGGCAGAGACAGCAAGGGCGGTTCGTTGCTCCAGAGCCTTTCCGTTCACCTTCCCACTCCTGGGCCAGACTACACTCAATCATATGACCCACTGAAGAGATGAGTCTTCAGTAAAGACTTAAAGGTTGAGACCGAGTTTGCTTCTCTGACATGGGTAGGCAGACCGTTCCATAAAAATGGAGCTCTATAGGAGAAAGCCCTGCCTCCAGCTGTTTGCTTAGAAATTCTAGGGACAATTACGGTCTTGTGACCGTAGCGTACGTGTAGGTATGTACGGCAGGACCAAATCAGAGAGATAGGTAGGAGCAAGCCCATGTAATGCTTTGTAGGTTAGCAGTAAAACCTTAAAATCAGCCCTTGCTTTGAGAGGAAGCCAGTGTAGAGAGGCTAGCACTGGAGTAATATGATACATTCTTTTGGTTCTAGTCAGGATTCTAGCAGCCGTATTTAGCACTAACTGAAGTTTATTTAGTGCTTTATCCGGGTAGCCGGAAAGTAGAGCATTGCAGTAGTCTAACCTAGAAGTGACAATAGCATGGATTAATTTTTCTGCATCAGTTTTGGACAGAAAGTTTCTGATTTTTGCAATATTACGTAGATGGAAAAAAGCTGTCCTCGAAATGGTCTTGATATGTTCTTCAAAAGAGAGATCAGGGTCCAGAGTAACGCCGAGGTCCTTCACAGTTTTATTTGAGATGACTGTACAACCATTAAGATTAATTGTCAGATTCAACAGAAGATCTCTTTGTTTCTTGGGACCTAGAACAAGCATCTCTGTTTTGTCCGAGTTTAATAGTAGAAAGTTTGCAGCCATCCACTTCCTTATGTCTGAAACACATGCTTCTAGCGAGGGCAATTTTGGGGCTTCACCATGTTTCATTGAAATGTACAGCTGTGTGTCATCCGCATAGCAGTGAAAGTTAACATTATGTTTTCGAATAACATCCCCAAGAGGTAAAATGTATAGTGAAAACAATAGTGGTCCTAAAACGGAACCTTGAGGAACACCGAAACATACAGTTGATTTGTCAGAGGACAAACCATTCACAGAGACAAACTGATATCTTTCGGACAGATAAGATCTAAACCAGGCCAGAACATGTCCGTGTAGACCAATTTGGGTTTCCAATCTCTCCAAAGGAATGTGGTGATCGATGGTATCAAAAGCAGCACTACGGTCTAGGAGCACGAGGACAGATGCAGAGCCTCGGTCCGATGCCATTCAAATGTAATTTACCACCTTCACAAGTGCCGTCTCAGTGCTATGATGGGGTCTAAAACCAGACTGAAGCATTTCGTATACATTGTTTGTCTTCAGGAAAGCAGTGAGTTGCTGCGCAACAGCCTTCTCTAAAATTTTTGAGAGGAATGGAAGATTCGATATAGGCCGATAGTTTTTTATATTTTCTGGGTCAAGGTTTGGCTTTTTCAAGAGAGGCTTTATTACTGCCACTTTTAGTGAGTTTGGTACACATCCAGTGGATAGAGAGCCATTTACTATGTTCAACATAGGAGGGCCAAGCACAGGAAGCAGCTCTTTCAGTAGTTTAGTTGGAATAGGCTCCAGTATGCAGCTTGAAGATTTAGAGGCCATGATTATTTTCATCATTGTGTCAAGAGATATAGTACTAAAACACTTGAGCGTCTCTTGATCCTAGGTCCTGGCAGAGTTGTGCAGACTCGGGACAACTGAGGTTTGGAGGAATACGCAGGTTTAAAGAGAAGTCCGTAATTTGCTTTCTAATAATCATAATCTATTCCTCAAAGAAGTTCATGAATTTATCACTGCTAAAGTGAAAGTCATCCTCTCTTGGGGAATGCTGCTTTTTAGTTAGCTTTGCGACAGTATCAAAAAGGAATTTCGGATTGTTCTTATTTTCCTCAATTAAGTTAGAAAAATAGGATGATCGAGCAGCAGTAAGGGCTCTTCGGTACTGCACGGTACCGTCTTTCCAAGCTAGTCGGAAGACTTCCAGTTTTTAGTTTTTTTTGAGAAATGTTTTTAGTTTTTAGGGGTGCAACTGCATCTAGGGTATTGCGCAAGATTAAATTGAGATCCTCAGTTAGGTGGTTAACTGATTTTTGTCTAGGAGGCCTGTAAACAGTAGCTATAAAAAGTGATTGAGTAGGCTGCATAGATTTCATGACTAGAAGCTCAAAAGACGAAAACGTCATTTTTTTTTGTAAATTGAAATTTGCTATCGTAAATGTTAGCAACACCTCCGCCTTTGCGGGATGCACGGGGGATATGGTCACTAGTGTAGCCAGGAGGTGAGGCCTCATTTAAAACAGTAAATTCATCAGGCTTAAGCCATGTTTCAGTCAGGCCAATCACATCAAGATTATGATCAGTGATTAGTTCATTGACTATAATTGCCTTTGAAGTAAGGGATCTAACATTAAGTAGCCCTATTTTGAGATGTGAGGTATCATGATCTCTTTCAGTAATGACTGGAATGGAGGTGGTCTTTATCCTAGTGAGATTGCTAAGGCGAACACCGCCATGTTTAGTTTTGCCCAACCTAGGTCGAGGTACAGACACGGTCTCAATGGTGATAGCTGAGCTGACTACACTGACTGTGCTAGTGGCAGACTCCACTATGCTGGCAGGCTGGCTAACAGCCTGGCCTGCACCCTATTTCATTGTGGAGCTAGAGGATTTAGAGCCCTGTCTATGTTGGTAGATAAGATGAGAGCACCCCTCCAGCTAGGATGGAGTCCGTCACTCCTCAGCAGGCCAGGCTTGGTCCTGTTTGTGGGTGAGTCCCAGAAAGAGGGCCAATTATCTACAAATTCTATCTTTTGGGAGGGGCAGAAAACAGTTTTCAACCAGCGATTGAGTTGTGAGACTCTGCTGTAGAGCTCATCACTCCCCCTAACTGGGAGGGGGCCAGAGACAATTACTCGATGCCGACACATCTTTCTAGCTGATATGCACGCAGAAGCTATGTTGCGCTTGGTGATCTCTGACTGTACCGTCGTTGGTGCCGACGTGGATAACAATATCTCTATACTCTCTACACTCGCCAGTTTTAGCTTTAGCCAGCACCATCTTCAGATTAGCCTTAACGTCGGTAGCCATGCCCCCTGGTAAACAGTGTATGATCGCTGGATGATTCGTTTTAAGTCTAATACTGCGGGTAATGGAGTCGCCAATGACTAGAGTTTTCAATTTGTCAGAGCTAATGGTGGGAAGCTTCGGCGTCTCAGACCCCGTAATGGGAGGAGTAGAGACCAGAGAAGACTCGGCCTCTGACTCCGACCCGCTACTTAATGGGGAAAACCGGTTGAAAGTTTCTGTCGGCTGAATGAGCGACACCGGTTGAGCTTTCCTACAGCATTTCCTCCCAGAAACCGTGAGAAAGTTGTCCGGCTGCGGGGACTGTGCCAGGGATTTATACTACTATCTGTACTTACTGGTGGCACAGACGCGGTTTCATCCTTTCCTACACTGAAATTACACTTGCCTAACGATTGCGTCTAGCTATCCTCGCCGTAAAGGCGAGTACAGCGACTACAAATAGTAGGCATCATGTTAATGTTACTACTTAGCTTCGGCTGTTGGAGGTCCTGACGAATCGTGTCCAGATAAAGCGTCCGGAGTGAAAAAGTTGAGGAAAAATAAATAAATATATGAACGGTAATTAAAAAGTGAAAACCGTAAAGTTGTCAGGTACCAAAATAGGTTGGCAACAAAACGCACAGCAACTCGAAAACAAACACACATTGACACGCACATATCTGTGATGCCAAACCATTACAATTTCATGTTTGGTTGATTTATTTTCAACCAAAATGACTATCTACCATTTTACAAACAAAAGAAGCAGATGACTTTGGTCGTTTTGCAATAATGGTTCCTGGTAACATAATCCTCAATTCAAACATGGACTAGTTTGACTGGCAGGTTTGACCTCTGAGGTTGACCCCTACTCCTGACCGTGTTGACTCACTTCCTGCTCTGAACAGAGCGGGGGAGAAGAGAGAGGAAGAGAGAGAGCGAGTGAGAGAGAGAGAGAAAGAGAGATATATTTAAAACAGACAAGGAGAGAGAGAAAGAGAGACTTTGGTGAGATTATTTAGTTAATCAGTTTCATGAGATGTCATCTCTTGTGTTGCCCGAACATGCCAGAAGGTTGATTAACCCTCCTAATATGTTGTGGGTCAATTTGACCTATTTCCACTTTTGAGTTGTCTAAAATAATAGTTAAGGAAATACTAGTTTTTCTCCATGAAATTAAATTACTTTTCCTCATTTAGGGTCATGAACCTAACTTCAAAATGTGGAAACACTGCTGTGTTGTGGAATGTGTGTGTAGATTTTGTATACAAACATAATGTTGTGGTTCATTTTGACCCGGAGGCTTTCATGTGTACAGATATTTAAACAGGTCTGAAATAAACACGTGCCTTTGATGTATTTAGTTTTGACTGGTTCTGGATGCACCTTTATAATTATATTTGGGTGAAAAGGACATTTCCCAAACTTCTCCTTCTCAGTGCGAGAGCAGCAAATCTCTGACACAGACATGCAAATATGAGCTCCAAACAGAAATAATGTGTTTGTGATAAAGGAAATATGATTAGCAAATAGTTCTTAAATATGGAGTTTTGAAATCAAATGTTCTTGTATTTCTTCTTTCTGAAAAGTCTGACAAGACAACATCTAGTTTGAGCTGATTTATTTGGTTCTTTGACTGTGTAGAGTGTGTTTAAATGGTGCGGGTCAATCTGACCCATACCACAATGGACGTCAAGGTTAGGTAATTAAGCACAAGGTTAGGTAATTAAGCACAAGGTTAGGTAATTAAGCACAAGGTTAGGTAATTAAGCACAAGGTTAGGTAATTAAGCACAAGGTTAGGTAATTAAGCACAAGGTTAAGTAATTAAGCACAAGGTTAGGTAATTAAGCACAAGGTTAGGTAATTAAGCACAAGGTTAGGTAATTAAGCACAAGGTTAGGTAATTAAGCACAAGGTTAAGTAATTAAGCACAAGGTTAAGTAATTAAGCACAAGGTTAGGTAATTAAGCACAAGGTTAGGTAATTAAGCACAAGGTTAGGTAATTAAGCACAAGGTTAGGTAATTAAGCACAAGGTTAGGTAATTAAGCACAAGGTTAGGTAATTAAGCACAAGGTTAGGTAATTAAGCACAAGGTTAGGTAATTAAGCACAAGGTTAGGTAATTAAGCACAAGGTTAGGTAATTAAGCACAAGGTTAAGTAATTAAGCACAAGGTTAGGTAATTAAGCACAAGGTTAAGTAATTAAGCACAAGGTTAGGTAATTAAGCACAAGGTTAGGTAATTAAGCACAAGGTTAGGTAATTAAGCACAAGGTTAGGTAATTAAGCACAAGGTTAGGTAATTATGCACAAGATTAGGTAATTAAGCACAATATTAGGTAATTAAGCACAAGGTTAGGTAATTAAGCACAAGGTTAGGTAATTAAGCACAAGGTTAGGTAATTAACGGATTAGCTAATAAGCCACACACTGTATCCTGCATCCGAATGACTTCAGAGTGCAAGGTAACTCACAGTATATGACTGTATAGTCTCTGTTAGAATGTATATCTCAGAGGTCCATATCTTGGCCTGGTATATCGAAAACAAGCTAATTCAAACTTGATTGAATTTCAAACTCCACTCGAGATTTTGTTTTGATCAAGATGACATTCAGGTGATGGCTAGAAAATGAACGATTTATATTTAAACAACAATACAGGCAGTGCTTGTCTTGGACTGAAATAGGTTCTGGTACTCATTCTGGGTGCTGCTACTGTTTATATTTAGGTTCAGGACCTCCACAATCTTTTGCGCTAATATTCTATAAGAGTAACAGGAGCTCAATCAATAGAACATTTGCGGTGCTGGTAGTCAGCTCCGGTGAGCTCCAGCCCAAGTCAGCACTGATATACATGAGATGTCCTGTGTTATGACATTTTTATTATGGCTGTGACGAGGCGAAGCCAAGTAGTCCACCACAGCCATGGTAAAAATGGCTTGACACATGGACTCAAGTGTATTATTAAGCATTAGAAACTGGTTGGTTCAAGCCCTGAATGCTGATTGGCTGACAGCCGTGATATATCAGATCGTATACCACGGGGATGACAAAACATGTATTTTTAACTCTCTAATTACGTTGGTAACCAGTTTATACAGTGCCTTTGGAAAGTATTCAGACCCCTTGACTTTTTCTATATTTTGTTACGTAACTGTAACGGCGTTCTTCGTTTGTTGAAAGAGAGTCGGACCGAAATGCAGCGTGGTGGTTACTCATGTCTTTAATGAATGAATCGCGGTACATGAAATAACTGATACAAATACAAAACAACAAAACGGAACGTGAAACCTAATTACAGCCTATCTGGTGAAACTACACAGAGACAGGAACAATCACCCACGAAATACAAAGCGAAACCCAGGCTACCTAAATACGGTTCCCAATCAGAGACAACGAGAATCACCTGACTCTGATTGAGAACCGCCTCAGGCAGCCAAGCCCATACAACACCCCTACTCAGCCGCAATCCCAATAACCACAAAACCCCAATACGAAATACAACAAAACAAACCCATGTCACACCCTGGCCTGACCAAACAATCAACGAAAACACAAAACACTAAGACCAAGGCGTGACAGTAACAGCCTTATTCTAAAATAGATTATATAAAAAAAATCCTCATCAATATACACACAATACCCCATAATGTATTACTAATAAAAATATAAATACCTTATTTACAGTATTCAGACCCTTTACCGTGAGACCCTATGTTGAGCTCAGGTGCATCTTGTTTCCATTGATCATCCTTGAGATGTTTCTACAAGTTGATTGGAGTATACCTTTGGTAAATTCAACTGATTGGAAATTATTTGAAAAGTCACACACCTGTTTATATAAGGTCCCACGGTTAACAGTGCATGTCAGAGAAAAAAACAAGCCATGAGGTCGAAGGAATTGTTCGTAGGGCTCCGAGACAGGATTGTGTAGAGGCACAGATCTGGGGAAGGGTACCACAACATTTCTGCAGCATTGAAGGTCCACAAAAACACACTGGCCTCCATAATTCTTAAATAGAAGACTTTTGGAACCACCAAGACTTTCTAGAGCTGGCCGCCCGGCCAAACTGAGCAATCGGGGGAGAAGGGCCTTGGTCAGGGAGGTGACAAAGAACCCGATGGTCACTGACAGAGCTCCAGAGTTCCTCTGTGGAGATTGTAGAACCTTCCAGATGGACAATTATCTCTGCAGCACTCCAGCAATCAGGCTTTTATGGTAGAGTGGCCAGATGGAGGCCACTCCTCAGTAAAAGGCACATGACAGCTCGCTTGGAGTTTGTCAAAAGGCACCTAAAGACTCTCATCTCATGACAAACAAGATTTTCTGGTCTGATGAAACCAAGGTTGAACTCCTTGGCCTACGGTGAAGCATGGTGGTGGCAGCATCATGCTGTGGAGATGTTTTTCAGTGCCAGGGACTGGGAGACTAGTCAGGATCTAGGGAAAGATGAACTGAGCAAAGTACAGAGAGTTCCTTGATGAAGACCAGCCAGAGCCCAGATTTGAACCCAATCGAACATCTCTGGAGAGACCTGAAAATAGCCCCGCCGCGCCGCTCCCATCCAACCTGACATTAAAGGGTCTGAATACTTATGTAAATGTGATATTTCAGTTTTCTATTATTAATACATTTGAAAAAATGTTGCTTTGTCATTATGGGTTATTGTGTTTAGATTGATGAGGGAAAAAAGCGATTTAATCCATTTTAGAATAAAGCTGTAACGTAACTCAATGTAGAACCAAGGGGTCTGAATACTTTATGAATGCACTGTAATAGCAAGAAGGCACCTCTGGGATTTGTGTTATATGGCCAATATACCACTGCTAAGGGCTGTATCCAGGCACTCTGTGATGCGTTGTGTCTAAGAACAGCCCCTGTCCGCAGCACATGGTGCCTTATAAGGCCCGAGGGGGTGTGTATATGGCCAATACAATATACCACTGCTAAGGGCTGTATCCAGGCACTCTGTGATGCGTTGTGTCTAAGAACAGCCCCTGTCCGCAGCACATGGTGCCTTATAAGGCCCGAGGGGGTGTGTATATGGCCAATGTTTGCTTGTTTTAGTCAATTACAAAACTACATTTAAAAGATTATTTTTGAAAGTTGCCTGCTCCCAAACTTTCTCACTATTTAGAAAAATGTAATATTGTAGGGCTTCCTTCATGACCCTATTCATGATGGTGCTAGCAGCCACGTGAGCTAGCTAGCTACCGACATAAAGATTAAGATAGCCAAGTCCAACAACAAAAACAAACAGACTCTACAGCTACAAGTAGTGAGTGGAGATACAAACGGACTGTACTAAAAAGTGAAATGTCTTACCTGTGATGAAATGTTTTCCACACACATAGCTCTGCGTATCCTACTTGGACACCGGGTCCCCACATTTCCATCTCTCTCACGCCAAATAGCCTGTAGCCACAGGGCTCTTCTCACAGGCTCTATTTCCCTATGTGGGAGCATTGTGAACCATAGGTTGGGACTTTTGACCTTGTTACATGTACATTGAACAACACAGCAGCTTTTCAGCATGTTTTGTTATTTCTGTATAACAAAAAAATTGGCGACGAAGTTGGCTCTTACAATGGGGGTCAATAGGGAATAATGTTTGTTTTCCCGAATTAGTGAGCATGGTCAATGGGAATTCCTTATTATTCTGTGAGTATCGACTCGGAGTATAGGCTCTAAAAATATGAATTCCACCCGTTGTATATGATTGGACTTCTGCTTAGGATAAGGCATACCATCTCCTTCAAACAATCTCTCTCTCGTTTAGTCTCAGAGTAGTTTAGTCTCAGAGTAGTGGGTGAGGGGTCGTATACCCTAACCTCACCCGCTCACTCCCTCCCTCTTCCCTCCCCTCAGCGTGACCGTTGCCCCCTCTGACCAGCAGCCACACTGGCTGTCCAACTGAGAGCAGGGTCAGGGTCAATAGAGAGTGTGGGGGAAAAGTCTGTTTCTCACCCTCTCTTGTTTTCTCTCTTTCTCTGCCTTCTGTTTCTCTTACGATTTCTTTCTTTCTTTCTTCACTTCCTGTCGTCTGTTGTGTACATTTTTCCCCCTTTCTTTGGTGCTGGCTATACCCCTCTGTTTCACTACATTTCTGCTTGTTTTACCCGTTTAGCCCAGTGTTCAAAGCTGTCTCCTGCCAGATGTGTATCTATGCCCACTTGAACGCCCCATGTTGCATCATGTATCTGTGGACAAAATGAAAATGTTGTGGTGGGCACATCAGTTTGTAGTGGACACATCATGTATCTGGGGACAAAATGAAAATGTTGTGGTGGGCACATCAGTTTGTAGTGGACACATCATGTATCTGTGGACAAAATGAAAATGTTGTGGTGGGCACATCAGTTTGTAGTGGACACATCATGTATCTGTGGACAAAATGAAAATGTTGTGGTGGGCACATCAGTTTGTAGTGGACACATCATGTATCTGTGGACACAATGAAAATGTTGTGGTGGGCACATCAGTTTGTAGTGGACACATCATGTTCTTTGTGTACAAAAGTCAAAACATTCATTTGAACATACACAGTTAAAAATATCCCCCCATCCCTCAATCCTCTCATCAGGGCTCAGTTGTTTGAACATACACCGTTAAAAATATCCCCCCCATCCCTCAATCCTGTCATCAGGGCTCAGTTGTTTGAACATACACCGTTAAATATCCCCCATCCCTCAATCCTCTCATTAGGGCTCAGTTGTTTGTTTACCCCCATCCCTCAATCCTCTCATACACATCAATCTCTCATCAGGGCTCAGTTGTTTGAAATACATCCCCCCCATCCCTCAATCCTCTCATCAGGGCTCAGTTGTTTGAACATACACAGTTAAAAATATCCCCCATCCCTCAATCCTCTCATCAGGGCTCAGTTGTTTGAACATACACAGTTAAAAATACCCCCATCCCTCAATCCTCTCATCAGGGCTCAGTTGTTTGAACATACACAGTTAAAAATATCCCCCATCCCTCAATCCTCTCATTAGGGCTCAGTTGTTTGAACATACACAGTTAAAAATACCCCCCCCATCCCTCAATCCTCTCATTAGGGCTCAGTTGTTTGAACATACACAGTTAAAAATACCCCCCCCCCCCATCCCTCAATCCTCTCATCAGGGCTCAGTTGTTTGAACATACACAGTTAAAAATATCCCCCCATCCCTCAATCCTCTCATTAGGGCTCAGTTGTTTGAACATACACAGTTAAAAATACCCCCATCCCTCAATCCTCTCATCAGGGCTCAGTTGTTTGAACATACACAGTTAAAAATATCCCCCCCATCCCTCAATCCTCTAATCATGCCTAATTTTCTCAATTTCCTGTTCTCCCTGTTCCCCAATTAACTCTCCTGCTCTGCAGCCATTTGCTGATGGAAGCTGGCCCGAGGAAAGCTTCTGATTCGACAATACCTTCAAGCCAATGGCCTACTACACAACACCCACATGACCAAGGTCCTCCCTCCAGCGTCATAACCACTCCCTCGTGTTAATCAAGGTTTTTATAGAGGCTCCTCCCTCATGCTCAGAAATAAAAACATGGTGAGAGCTAAGAGATGTGTTTGAGCACCATCGTGTGGCTGCTACGTCTTTGAAATGAGACCCTTTCCTCACATCATGTCAGTATTTGCCCTTTATTCTGTGCCCAAAACAACATTAAATCGTCTAGGAATTACAAATACTCAGAGAGTCAATGTCAACACATTTCATTATTGTTTTAAAAAATGTGGGAATTTTCTATTATTGTATCATCAACTTCTCATCAACTGGGTTGCATGGGAGCGGAATATTTAAAACTAATTGATGTGTTGAAGTATGCCATCTGCTGGCCAGAAAAAAAAAATGTGCACAGTATCCCCACCCTACCACTCAAAACTCAAAAACTTAAGAGAACAAGTGAAAGGCACAAAAGACACGTGAAGAATCACGTAGAAGAATATATCACTGACAAGAAGACATCACTTACAATAATATATCACTGACAAGAAGACATCACTTACAAGAATATATCCCTGAAAAGAAGACATCACTTTCAAGAATATATCCCTGAAAATAAGAGATCACTTGAAAGAATATATTCCTGATATCCCTGATATCCCTGACACATAATATATCCCTGAAAAGAAGAGATCACATAGAAGAATATATTCCTGATATATGACAATACATAATATATCCCTGAAAAGAAGAGATCACATAGAAGAATATATCCCTGTGTGACGTAGAAGTCCGTCACTGGCCGCGGGCAGCATTTGGTTCTCTTACGCACACACATATTCTTCACTCCTCCCTGCACCATTATAAGATAAGTTAACAATGTGGGTCGACACACAAATTAACTTCTGTCTTGGTGCATGCATTTCACACCTGTCAGTGTTCATATTTGAGAGATACAATAATTATTATACTTATCAATGTTGTGGATGAGCGCATTGTTTGTTTGTTCTGTTCCTCTCTCTCCATCTCTGTAGCTTCCGGGTATGCTGGAAAAGGACCCGAGCTAAGGGAATTGGGTTGGCTTTATAGTGCCTGTCCCAAATGGCTCATTAATGCATATGGGCTTATTGAAAGATATTGTCAGTAGTGATGTAATGTTGTAAATGTTATGTTGTGATATTGTTTAAAACCGTGTTGCAATGTATATCCTTTAGTATGTGTAGTTCATGGAAAATGTAGGTTTGTTTTGTTAATTGATTAATTAATTAGGGTTAATTGTTCTGAGGGGAGGGGCTAGCCCTACAAAAGGAGCCTCTCTTTCAGTCATGGGGGGTTTTTTGTTTTGGATTGAGCTGTGGATGGGGCAGCATTGTTTTAAGCTGTCCCATAAGGTAGACGTTGATGGCAGTACTGTTGTTTTTTGTTCCGGAATCACTTGTAAATAAACACCTTTGCACAGAAGAACTTTTGCGGTTCCGCCATCTTTTTATTTTGATAGAGGTTAGGTTATCCAGTTTAGCCTTCTGGCCTACTCTACGTGACATATGGTGGCAGTGGTGGGATGGCGTACCGCAAATCAGAGAATTCCAACAAGAGAGGTAAAGGAATGCGTACAGGATTGCGTTCTCAGCAACAGCATCAACTGTCAGAAAAGGTACCTGAAGTTGAACCGGGGTGGAATACCATGGAATCGTCTGGTGAAGAAGAGGTCAAGTATGAGAAACTAGGAGCCCGACCGTGGGGCCAAAGACAACCAGAACTGGGTGAGCTGCTGACTGAAGGAGCAGTTGGGGGACCAGAACCACACCCAACCATGGTAACCCTTTTTCAGCAACTTTTCACCTGCCTTGAGAGGAGGGACGAAGACCTCAAGCAGGAGTTACGTGGCCTACGCCAATCTATCCTCACAGCTCCCCACCAGGCGGAACTCGTCAGTGAGAGCCCAAGATTGGGTCTTCCAACACCAGGACGACAAATACTCGATGCAGCAGGGACTTCAACTCCACAGCAGGCACCCCAAGCAGTAAGGAGGCCAGCACCAGGAGACCAGTCCAGCAGTGTTAACGTCCATCTTCCAGCATTCCTGAGGAAGGAGCCAGAGATGCCCTCATACCAGCAGGGGGAGGACATTGAAAACTACCTGCTGAGGTTTGAGCGCATGGCTAAGACGTGGCAGTGGCCTGAGGTAGAGTGGGCCTGCAGGCTTGTCCCATTGCTCACGGGCAAGGCCTTAGAGGCTTACACAGCAATGGATGAGGGGCTGTCCAATGTCTACAAGGGCTTGAAGGAAGCGCTGCTGGTGAAGTTTGACATCTCACCGGAAACCTACCGTCAACGCTTCAGAGCTGCATCAACGCCATCGGGTGAGTCGCCGACAGAGACGTACCACCGCCTCAAGGGTCTCTACCGACGATGGGTTCGACCGGGGGGAGAAGACACAGGACGAAATCGGGAGGTCATCATCCTCGAGCAACTTCTACAAGTTCTACCACACGACATTCGAACCTGGGTCCGAGAGCACGAGCCCAGGACGGGCTTATGGCGGCCAAGCTTGCACTGCAGTATCTTAATGCACGTAAAGGGGCCCACCACAACCTGCAGCACCCGCTCCAAGGAGTCTCAGAGACACAAGGGACATCAGAAACGCCAGAGATGGTGGAGGTAACTCTGGGGGTTATGTGTCTGGGAGGGATGTAAGGGATCATGCAGTTCGCTCTGATGGGAGGGGTCTGACCTGTTTTTACTGCCGGCAGCAGGGCACAAAGCTTCAATGTGTCCGCTACGTAAATCCAAGCTCTCGGGTTACTGTTATGTACCCAGAGAGGGGATGGTGTTCAGAATAGACAGACTCGGGAAGGGTCATGCTTGGTACCTGTAAAAGTGAATGGTAAAAGCCTTACTGCAATGATTGACACCGGCAGTTCCCTGTCATTGATCAGAAAAGGTAATGTACCTGTTAATGACATTGATTATGGTCATCAGACACTGATCCAATGTGTCCATGGTGTCCAGTCACAGCAGCCCACAGCTGAGCTCATAGTTGAGATTCAGGGTCAGAAATACCTCCTCAAAGTTGGGGTAATGGAGAAGCTACCTTTTGAGATGATTTTGGGGAGGGATGTGCCAGTACTCTCTGATCTGTTGGGAAGTGTGGGGGGTCAGCTATATGAGCAGTCAGTTTGCCAGTCTGATGTTCAGATGGCATGTTCAGTTGTCACTCGTGCCCAGGCCAAAGCTGGTTTACAACCTCTGCCTGACTTGTGTGATAGTCTGTGCGAGGGGGGAACCAAAGGGCCCAGAAAGTCATGCCGCCAGCCGCGTCTTGAGAAGTATGTGGGAACCCCTGTACCTGTTGCTGATGTGTCTGGGTTAGAGGTGCAATGGGATGTTCACAAAATTTTGCTACACTGCAGAAGTCTGACGCAACCTTGAAATGTTTGTTTGACAAGGCCTTAGCTGGGGACAGTCAATCTTCATGTGGGGGGGATTTACACAGTAGACAACCACATACTCTACCTTGGGTCAGAGGCAGATAGCAGGAAGTTGGTGGTGCCATCTACCTGTAGACCACTTGTTCTCAACCTTGCACATACAGTTCCATGGGCAGGCCATCTAGGGCAACATAAGACCTATCTTAGGCTAGGCTCCCGTTTCTTTTGGCCCTCCATGTATACTGATGTACAAAAATACTGTAAATCATGCCCCACGTGCCAGAAAACCAGTGCTGTCCGTAGGTCTGAAAGGGCTCCTCTATGTTCACTGCCTGTTATCTCTACCCCATTCAAAAGAATTGCAATGGACATTGTTGGACCCTTGGAGAAGAGTAGTGCAGGTTACAAGTATATATTGGTGATCTGTGACTATGCCACCCGGTTCCCAGAAGCCTTCCTCCGTTCCATAACCACTCCAAAATAATCAGTGCTCTTGTTCAGCTCTTCTCTCGTGTAGGAATCCCAGATGAAATCCTGACGGACCAAGGGACAAACTTCACCTCGCGACTGATGGTTCAACTCCGACAGCTGGGCATTAAAGGCTTCAGGAGTTACTCCTACCATCCCCAAACGGATGGGCTTGTAGAGAGATTCAATCAAACGCTCAAGAACATGCTGAGGAAGTTTGTGGATGACACTGGTAGAGACTGGGATAAGTGGTTACCCTTTCTGCTTTTGCTTACAGGGGAGGTGCCTCAGGCATCGACAGGTTTCTCGCCATTCGAACTCCTCTATGGATGGCCAGTGCAAGGACCACTGGACCTGCTGAAGAAGTGCTGGAAGGTTCCCCAGTAGCTACCTCAGGACAGGGGATTGTCCAGTATGTCCTCCAGATGCGAGACAGGTTGGAACGGTACCGAGAGGAAGCTAGAGCAAACCTTCAGCAAGCCCAGAAGGCCCAGAAGAGCGGCTATGACCAGCACGCTCACCACAGAAAGTATGAGCCAGGACAGAAAGTCCTGCTCCTCCTTCCCTCGTCTACCAGCAAACTCCTTGCGCAATGGCAAGGACCGTACCTAATCGGGAGGAAGATGGGCCCAGTGACCTACGAGGTGCTGCACCCGGACAAGGGTAAGAAAAAGCAAATCTACCATGTGAACCTTCTCAAGGCCTGGGAGGAGAGAGAGGAACTCTCCAAAGGAAAGTCCTTTCTGGTCCGCAGAGTAGAAGAGGATGAGTCGGATGGGGTCACAGAGGCATGGAAAGAACGAGCAGAAGTCATACTGGCTCACCTGGAAGAAGACAAGCAAGATGCGCTGAAGCAGCTGTTTGGCAAGTATCTGGCCCTCTTCAGTCAGAGACCAGGAAGAACCAAAGTCCTAGAACACGTCATTCGTTTTGAAACCTGGCCAGAACCCTGTCCGCCAGCATCCTTACCGTGTGCCTGAGAGGCTGGTGGTAGCCCTCAAGGAAGAGGTCCACACCATGATAGAGATGAATGTTGTCGAGCCATCTTCAAGTGAATGGAGCAGCCCTATTGTCATTGTCCCAAAGAAGGATGGCTCTTTGCGTCTGCATGGACTTCCGTAAGGTGAATGCCATCTCCCAGTTTGATGCCTATCCCATGCCCCGCATTGACGACTTACTGGAGAGAATAGGTAGAGCTCATTACATCACCACATTGGATCTCTGCAAAGGGTACTGGCAGGTGCCCCTGGATGAACAATCCAAGGCCTACACTGCATTCCGGACGCCAATGGGCCTGTTCCAGTTCAAGGTCATGCCGTTGGCCTTCATGGGGCCCCCTGCGACTTTCCAGAGGCTGATGGACAAGGTCCTCCAGGACTGTGACGATTACTGTGCTGCTTACTTGGACGACGTGGTGATCTACAGCCACTCCTGGGAGGAGCACATACAGCATCTTAGCAGAGTCCTGGGGAAGATTCATGAAGCAGGCCTCACGCCTTAACCTCCTGAAGTGTGAGTGGGCGAAACAGGAGACAAAGTACCTGGGTTACCAGCTGGGTAAGGGTGAAGTTCGGCCTCAGGTGGAGAAAGTGGAGTCCATCAGGAATAGCCCTCAACTCCAGAACCAAGAAACAGGTGAAGTCCTTCCTAGGTCTGGCAGGGTGGTACCGGAGATTCATTCCACAGTTTTCGACCATCGCTGTCCTCTGACCAACCTCACTTCGAAGGGGGCCAGCAACCCTGTGAAGTGGACTGAGGAGTGTGAGGAAGCCTTCATGACACTGAAAAAACCGACTGTGCTCATTCCCTGTTCTCCAGACCCCTGATTTTCAGAAGAGATTCTCGTGCAGGTGGACGCTTCGGCTGTAGGAATTGGAGCTGTACTGGCCCAAGGGGAGCCAAGAGAAGAGCTTCCTGTGCTGTACCTGAGTTGGAAGCTGTTGCCCAGGGAAACCAGGTATTCTACAATCGAAAGGAGTGCCTGGCTATAAAGTGGGCCCTAGATAGCCTCCGTTACTACCTTCTGGGAGGAATTTGACCTGCACACGGACCACAGAGCACTGACCTGGATCCAGACCATGAAGGACCGGAATTCTCGTGTGACCAGGTGGTATCTGAGCTCAGCCCTTCAGGTTCTGTGTCCGTCACAAGGCAGGAAAAAGAGAACGTTACTGCGGACTACCTATCAAGGCTCCCGTACATGGTCGCTTCAGGAGAGGAGGAAGGTAATGTGACGGAGAAGTCCGTCACTGGCCGCGGGCAGCATTTAGTTCTCTTAACGCACACACATATCTTCACTCCTCCCTGCGCCATTATAAGATAAGTTAACAATGTGGGTCGACACACAAATTAACTTCTGTCTTGGTGCATGCATTTCACACCCTGTCAGTGTTCATATTTGAGAGATACAATAATTATTATACTTATCAATGTTGTGGATGAGCGCATTGTTTGTTTGTTCTGTTTCTCTCTCTCCATCTCTGTAGCTTCGGGTATGCTGGAAAAGGACCTCGAGCTAAGGGAATTGGGTTGGCTTTATAGTGCCTGTCCCAAATGGCTCATTAATGCATATGGGCTTATTGAAAGATATTGTCAGTAGTGATGTAATGTTGTAAATGTTATGTTGTGATATTGTTTAAAACCGTGTTGCAATGTATATCCTTTAGTATGTGTAGTTCATGGAAAATGTAGGTTTGTTTTGTTAATTGATTAATTAATTAGGGTTAATTGTTCTGAGGGAGGGGCTAGCCCTACAAAAGGAGCCTCTCTTTCAGTCATGGGGAGGTTTTGTTTTGGATTGAGCTGTGGATGGGGCAGCATTGTTTTTAAGCTGTCCCATAAGGTAGACGTTGATGGCAGTACTGTTGTTTTTTTGTTCCGGAATCACTTGTAAATAAACACCTTTGCACAGAAGAACTTTTGCGGTTCCGCCATCTTTTTATTTTGATAGAGGTTAGGTTATCCAGTTTAGCCTTCTGGCCTACTCTA